>NW_005435048.1:173387-178319 GCF_000147415.1 Chlorella variabilis | reverse complement strand
GGGGCCGCTGACCATCTCCCAGTACAGCCAGCTGGCGGCGCAGCTGGCGGCAGCCAGCCAGGACCGCCCCGCCGGCGCGCCGCCCGTCATCTTTGTGCCTGTCCACATGCCGGGCGGCCTGCCCTGTGGGCAGCCGCACTGGCCGGCGCCCTGCTGGCCGCAGCAGGAGGCGCCGGCGCCGGCGCCGGCCGCCCCCAGCGCCTCGCCCGCCGCCGCGGAGGCCGCCGCCCACCAGGCCCGCCTGCTGTCTATCCTGGCCACCCTGCAGCAGCTCAAGGTGCAGCAGGCGGGGGCGTGCTTGGGCGACGCCGCCACGCAGCTGCCGCTGTGAGGGCGCGCCTGCGCATGCCTTGTGTCTTGTACCACCGCGGCGGAATGAACGACCTGACGACAAAACGCCATGAATGGAATGGACGAACCTAGCCTGTGCCCCTGCTTGAAAACTGTGGCTGAACGCTGCATCGTGAACACCCTCTAGCCAGCCGAAACCCAACGCTCCCATCCCAATGTTTTTGAAACTACAACCGCCTTACTCAAATTGTACCTTTTGTACCGTCGTTTGCGCAGCGTGAGAGAACCCAACCCCCATTTTGATATCCTGCCAATTTTCAACCAACTCTTCTCTCTTTTCCACCTACTCTTCTAGTGCTACCCAGCATTGAGCATTCCCTTTCACCACATGGCTTCCAAATTTCTTGGGTATGTGCCCCTACCTGCAGGGCTCACCTTTGCAATGCTGTTCCTTAATCTTGCCCTGTCCCTTAGCCTTGCCCTGCTCGCTTCCAATGCCCTTTTCTTGATTATGCTGTGCCCGTTCAGCTGCAATGATATGCGCGTCGTGCTGTAATAGTGTCAGCTCACATCAGTGCTGCAGCAGGCAGGGAAGGCTGCCTGCAGCTGCCGCCAGCTGCTGCTGCCTGCTGCCCCGCCATCCCTTCCAGGAGGTGCCAGCTGCACCTCTGCTCCTTGGTGGCCTTGTGGGTTACATGAGGGTGAGAAGGTTTCGTTCATTGATTTGAAGGAGAGGGAATATATAGGGAGCGGGCCGCATGAATCGAGGCGCCGTCGCGAGCTTTGAGGGGGGCGAGAGAGAAACAGTACGGGGTCAGCTGAGAGAGCAACGAGCTAGAGAGATTGGAGCATACTGTGAAGGGTTTGGGGAGGCGGAGGGAGCGTTGTTGAGTTTGGTGCTGTGCTGGCGCTTGTTGGCAAGAGGGGTCGCGGGGGGTCGGGGGGACAGATCTCAGGGAAAAAGAGGGGGCTGCCAACTTGTTGCAACAAAACAGAATCCGTGAAAAGGGGTACGGGGCGGTATCGTGCGCCGGTACCGCAGAGGTCCTGCCTAATGTGGCGTCCTGCCTAGCATCAAATACAGTCTCTGCCTATGCTTAAGGGTGCCCAGAGGGGGGGCAGGGGGGCGGCAGCGGCTGCCAGCGGCTTGCGTGCCACCGCGCCTGCCCTCTGGTGCGCTGTCGCCAAGGGCCCAGCCTGCGGCAAAGCCTCACGCCACCTGCAGCGCCAGCTGGGGCGGGCTGTGCTCGGCGCACCCGCCGCCGCCGCCGCCAGCCAGCTGCAACTGCTTGGGCGACATCACGGCTGGGAGCGGGGACAGGCGGGGCGACTTGCAGGATGGGGAGGGCGCCTCGGCGCTGGTCACCACCGCCGCCGAGGCCACAACCGCCGAGGCAAGCAGCGGGGCGCCGGCGGCGAGCTCCACCGCCGCCTCGGCGGCCGCCGCCGGCGCCGCAGGCTGCGGCGGCGTGCCTGCCTCCACGCCAGCGCTGCCTGCGGGGTGCAGCGCCTTGATGACGAAAGCGGCGTCCCGGCCCGCCTGATGCCGTTGCAAGGCCGCCGCCACCGCCGCCGCCACGCCCGCCGCGCCGTCGCCCGGCTGCTGCTGGTGCTGCGCGGCGCTGGGCACGGCGGGTGACGAGGCAAATGGCAACCAGCTGTGCGGGCCGTTTGCGACCGTGGAGGCGGTGGGGGGCCGCCGGGGAGAGAGGTAGCCCGCCGCCAGGGCCTCCTGGCCAAAGCGGGTGGGGCTGCCGGCGCCCGTGGGCAGCGCCGCGGTGCGCGGCCGCGCCGGCGAGCCCGCGCTGCGCAGGCTGCTGCTGCCCGCAGACGCGTGGGACGCCACGCTGCCGCTGCCGCCGGCGGCGGCGACGGCGGCGGGGCTGCCGCCGCACGGCGCCGCGCCCGTGGCGGCGGCGATTGCGGCAAAGTCCCATTGCCAATCGGCGGCGCTGCCTGCAGTGGCTGCCTTCCTGGCTGCCGCCGCCGCTGCCGCTGCGGCCGCCGAAGCCGCGTCGCGCTCCTGCGCGTCGGCTGCGGCTGCTGCGACGGCCGCCACGCCGCGCTGCGCCTCCACCTGCGCCTCAAACGTGAGGTGGTAGGCGGCGGTGAGGCTGTTGCACTCTCGGAAGCGCAGCGCGCGGCGGATGGCGGCCGCGTCGGCGCCCAGCGCCTCCAGCCGAGCCAGCACTGCAGCAGGGGGAGGGGGCAGCGGGCAGGGGGCCGGTGAGAGCAGGGCATGAGCCGGGGGAACAAGGGATGCCGGGAAGGGAGGTGGGCAGGCACACGCTCCAGGAGCGTCGCGGAGCACGCGCTGCGGTGCACCAGCCACCAGCCCCAGCTCCACGCCCGGCAGCACACCACACACACTCCACACACGCAAGGCGCGCGCTCGCGAGGCGCCCAGCCAGCGGCCGGCGGCGAGCGGCGCGGCGCGGCACAGCGCAGGCCAGGCCCTGCCCAGCCTGGCAGCCCCCACCCCAGCCGCCCCACCCACCTGTCTCGTCGGGAAGCACGGCGCCGGTGGCGGGGTCGGTGAGGGCGCGGTACAGACGTCCCGCACCCACCCCCGGCGGCTGCCAGCGAGGCGCGGAGGCCACCCACGGGTGGCTCCACGCCTGCTCCAGCGTGATGCGCTGCTCGGGGTCCAGGGCAAGCATGCGGGACAGCAGGTCCTGCGCCGCGGGGCTCATCCAGGCCGCGGGCTTGTACACGCCTGGCGGCCGGGGGGGCAGGGAGGGGAGCGGGCACGCGTCGCCACCGTCAGCAGCCCGGCAGGGGGCTGCGGGAGGGCCGGAGCCAGCCATGGCTGCTCTCGCGGCAGATCCAGCCGCATGCTCCCCAGCAACGCCTTCTTCCTCTTCTGCCTTCTGGACAGCGCACACACACGCACACGCCCTCCACCCGCACCCACGCACACCGCCACCGCCACACACTCTACCCCCCCACCACCACACCACACACACACACACACACACACGCCAGGACCGTCTCGCTCGGCTGCCTCAACCAGCATCACACCACGCCCACGCGCTGCTCACAACCACCCCCCCCCCCAGCACCACACTCCCCAGCACAACACACCCCACCCACACCCACCCACCCGCCAGGATCTTCTCGCTGAGCTGGCGCTTCTCCTTGGCGTGGAAGGGCAGGTACCCGGCCAGCATGGCAAACAGCACCACGCCCAGCGACCACACGTCCACAGGGGGCCCCAGGTAGTCCTTGCGGGCCTGCGGGGCAGGCAGGGGCCGGAGGCGGCAGCAGGGAGGCGCGGTCGGAAGCGGCAGGGCCCAGATGGCGAGGTGGCCTGGCGCTTAGGCAGCAGTGCAGAACAGCAGCGGCAACAGCAGAGCAGCAGCGGCGCCGCGGCCTCCAGCGAAGCAGCTGGGCTCAGCAGCAGACCGGCAGGCACCCACGATCGTGCGTGCGCACATCCAGCCCCCGGCAGCCTGCACCCAGCCGCAGCGGCCACACAGCCCCGCCACCACCACCACCACCACTAAACCGCCGCCACGCACCACGATCTCTGGCGCCGCGTACGACGGCGAGCCGCAGTGGCAGCGCAGGTGCTTGCCGGCCACGTAGTAGCCGCACAGGCCAAAGTCGATGAGGCGCATGCGGCCGCCGCCGTCGATTAGAATGTTCTCTAGCTTGATGTCGCGGTGCACCACCTGCGAGGGGTGGAGTGGAGGCGGCGCGGGCGGGTGGGGAGGTGGAGGGCGGGGCGATAGTGTGGTGACCACGATCCCGTGAGCTGGTGGCTGTGTTTGGATGTGCAGGGAGGTCGGCAGCGTGGGAGGCATGCCGATGTTGCGAGGGGCGCCGGCCTAGGCTGCAGTCTAGACAAAGCAAGGAGGCAGGGCAGACACCCCCCACCCCGCACCCACCCCACCCCCATCCCCGCTCACGTCCTTGCGGTGGCAGAACTGCAGGGCGTGCAGCAGCTGCTGGAAGATCTGGACCGCCTCCGCCTCGGGCAGCTTCTTGCGGTCCCGCACATAATCCAGCAGGGAGCTGCGGGGAAGGCAAGGGGGGCAGGGCAGGGGAAGGGCTGAGGGGCAGGGGAGGCTGAGGTGACGCCGCCTGCAGGCCGGCGAGGCTGCTGGGTGTGCAGAGCAGCGAGCTGTCCCTCCCTCCCTAACTCAGCCGTCCATCAGGGCAGTACACGGCGGTATGGCAGCGGTACATCAGCGGTACACCCACCCGCGCGCCGCCGCCTCCATCATGATGTACACGTGGTCCCGCGTCTCGACGTACTCGTACAGCCGTACCTGCACAGCAGGCACAGCAGGCGCAGCCACAAACGCGTCAAGTAAGCACACACGGCTGGGGGCCGCAGCAAGGCAGGCAGGCAGGCAGGCACGCCTGCCACATTCCCAGCGCAGGCGCGGTTGCCAGCGAATGTGCGGCACAGCTCTGGCATAGCTCTGGCACAGCGGCAGCAGCAGGCCCGCAAATGCAGGCGCAGATGCTGGCGCAGGTGCAGGCAGCCAGGCCAGAAAGCCACGCACCACCGTCACGTGGTTGGACAGGTTGCGCATGACGCGGCACTCCCGGTCCACTCGGTCTCGATCCTTGGGGTCCTGCCCAGGGGAGAGCAGGAGGGGGGGAGGAGGAGGGGAGGAGGGGAGGGCAGGG
>NW_005435048.1:163995-172833 GCF_000147415.1 Chlorella variabilis | reverse complement strand
ACGCACCTGGCACCATGTTGTCCGCATCAGAGAAGCCCTTGCAGGGGTCTGCCGCAAATTCGGCCCAGCCGGCGCTGATGCTGGCTGGCAGGCCGCCCGCGGCTGCTGGCGGCGCTGGCGCTGCTGCTGCGGGGCCGCTGCCGGCGGCAGCGCCGGCGGCGGCGCCGGCAGCGGGAGCCTGGGAGGGAGGGGGCGAGGAGCAGGCTTGGAAGGTGTCTAGGGAGTGGGCCAGGGTGCGGGAGGGGGAGGAGGGGGCAGAGCTGATGCAGGCTCCGGGGCGGGCGACCAGGTTGCTGCACCAGGCGTGAAGCGGGGGGGCAGCAGGGGGCAGGCGTGAGCGAGCGGCTTGTTCGGGAGCAGGCCGGGCTGCTGCCCTGCTTGCCAAGAGAGAGAGAGGGACACACACACACACACACACACACACACACACACACACACACAACTGCGCCTCCAGCCAAGCAGCCAGCCGTGCAGCCAGCCGTGCAGGGCAGGGCCACGGCACAGCCCTGTCCAGCCCCACCAGCCTCACCCCACCTGTTTTGCTTGTAGCCCACTAGGCGTCCGTCTTGGTTGAAGATAGGCAGGCGGAAGGCGCCGGCCGCCGCCGCGGCCGCCGCCGCGGCCGGCGAGGAACCCGCCGGGGGTGCCGCCGCCGCCGGCGCCGCCGGGGAGGGGGACGCGGGCAGGGAGCGGGCCTGCGCCTGCGCAGCGCCAGTTGCCGGCGCCGCAGTGCGGATCGGGGATGGCGCTGCGGCGGTGACGCGCGCCGCGGCGGAGGCGCCTGGCGGCGCAAAGGAGCCCGGGGTGGGCGGCGTGCTGTCCATACACTGCGGGCTGACGGGGCGGCTGCAGCTGGTGAGGTTGGATGGGAGAGTGGACGGGAAGGGCCCCGGGCTGATGGGGCGGCTGTCGCTGGCCAGAGTGAGGTTGGAGGCGGCCTGCAGGGTGCCGCCGTGTGGGGAGGCGCCCGAGGAGGCCGGCGAGGCGCCCGCCGGCGGCGTGGGCGGCGCCGAGGCGGCGGCGGCGCCGCCGGGCGGCGCCGTCCGTACCGGCGGCGGCATGCGCGGCCGCGCAGCAGGCCGCTGCCGGACCCCGCCGCCGGGGGCAGGGGCGGAGGCGGAGGCCTCGCTGGCGGCGGCGTAGAGCGGGTTTTGGTGGACGGTGGTGGCGGGGCCGGGCACGGCGGGCTGGGCAGGCGCGACGCTGCTGGCATACACGCCGCTTGCCTGCGAGCTGCTGCCCTGAGCCGCCTGCGGCGCGCTGTAGGTGTGGTGCTGCTGGTGCTGCGAGGGGTGGGGGGCGCTGCTGGCGGCGGGCGCCTCGGCAGCTGCCGCGGCAGCTGCCGCCCTGGCCTTGAGCTGCAGCTGGTGCGCCAGGCTGAGGGCTGCCGTGGACGCCGCCGCCGCCTGCTGTTGCTGCGAGGGCGGCGGGCTGGCTGCCAGGTCCAGACCATGTGCTGCCACCACCACCGCGGGCTGCTGCTGCTGCCGCCGCCGCTGCTGCTGCGGAGCTGGGGAGCCGTGAGAGGGACCTGCTGCCGCTGAAAACGCAGCACGGTCCCCCGCAGAGGCATGGATGCTATAGGCAGGAGGCGCTGCCGCCTTGTGGAGGGGTTGGTGCGCCCCCGGACGGGCAGGTGGCGAGGCTGCCGCTGCCGCAGTGGTGGCGGGCCGCGGCGGCTCTGGCGGCAGCAGCGCCGCGCCGCGCAGCTCAAACAGCAGCGGCGAGCCGCGGGACGCGGGGCTGCCGCCCGCGCTGCGCTGCTCTCCTGCCATGCCTGGCCGCCTCAGCAGGCCTGTCAGCGAGCCTGAGCTGGTGCGTATGCTGCGGAACAGGCCCGCGGGGCGGGCTGCTGGCGGGGTGCCGGTGGCTGTGCCCGCGCGGTGTTGCCACGCGGCCGAGGTGGGCGCCGCGCCGTGCGCTGCGTGCCCGTCTGCCTGCCCAAAGGCCGCTGCATGGGGGGTCGCGGGCCGTGCTCCGCCCAAACTCCACACGGGAGGTGCATCTGCGGTGAAGAGGGGGCGGGGGGGCTGAGTGTGGATGTGCCTGTGGCCGGTGCGCCGCCGTACCGACCGCTGGCGCTGGTGCTGATGGGGTTGGAAGCTGACCCGCCCGCCCTGCTGCCCCAGCGGGCACCAATGGGCCCCATCCTGCCCAGACACGGATCAGGGGCGGCCCGCCGATGCAAAGGGCCCCCGGCCCGCCCTCGGGGTTGTTGGCTGGCGCCTCCCGAGTCAGGGTTGCGCCCAGTTGTTTCGCCCCACTGCCACGCCCCTCCCCCAATACACACACGCCCGCGTGGGCCCATGCTCACCTGGAGCGCCCCGGGCGCGCTCCCGCTGCTCCTCTGCGGGCTCAACAAACTCGGTGCCCCACGCTGCTGGCCTCTCCAGCGCCATTTGTCGAGACCCCAGATGTATCTCTGGGCCGTAAGGCCCTGGGCAATGGCGCCCGCTGGGGCAGCTCAAGAGCACATTTTGAGGCCTGAGCTGGGCGCACTAGCCCAGCTCACTGACAGCTGAATACACCCAGGGTGAATAACTGGGATAGAAATTGAGGCGGATGGTGCGGGAGGGAGCTCCCAGAAAGCCCTATGGGGTTGCCACGGTGGGGCCTCGTGGCAGTCGGATGAACAACGCGGAGAGACGTTTGAGGGACGCCCACGCTCGCTCGCCCATCCCAAGAAGCCCATATGCATGATCAGCCGCCACGGCAGTGCTGCAAGCCCGCAGACGGGTCAAACCCTGCCCGCCCGCCCACCGCCCGCCGCAGCTGCTGCCAGCCCTCGGCTCCCCACCCAGCGGCAGCCACGGCTGGTACAGTCACACACACTCCCCAAACGCCATCTGTAACCTGAGGGAAAGTATGGACAGTTACATCCGGCAGCATGCGGTTCAGGCGGCCGAACGCTGGACGAAAGAGGTTGAAAGCCAAAACCGGCGCTTGTTGCAATCATTGATATCAGGAAAAACTGTGTGGGAGCTCGCATCATGTGGAGATCGCACAGATGGAGAAACAACAATATCAAAACTCCAAACGCTCACGGGCTTCCGGCCCCGTCGCCGCTGCCGTCTGCTGCCGCGCCAAAGGGCTTGACCAGCCCGCGCTGCATGCCCGCCTCTACCGCAGTCGCAGCAAACGCCGCCACCAGCATGCATTGCCCCAGGGCCAGCCCCGCGCCGCCGAGCGCCTCCAGCGAAAGATCCAGCCCCGCGAAGCGGTTGCTGCCGCCGCCGCCGGCCAGGATGCCGTTGGCCTGACCCAGGCCCCGCACCAGCCCAAACGCCGCCACCACGCCTGCCTGCGCAGCAGCAGTCGATGCAACAAGTGGGCAAGTGGGCAGGTGGTTGCCAGCAGAGCCTTCGCCATGGCAAGTACACCACCCTAACGAGCCCCATAACGGCCTCACGACCTTTCAGCAGGCAGAGAGCGCCAGCGCCACCAGCCGTGTGCTGCCATCCACACCCACAACCGCCCACGCCAAAACACACACCCTCCACGCACCTTGAGCTGCGTGTTGGCCAGGTCTTGGCACACAGCGTAGCGGTAGGTCACCCCGAGAAGCGCGCTGGCCACCCCCGCGGTGGCCAGGGCCAGCACGGCCGCCGCGGCGCCGCCGCCGCCGTCGGATGCCACCAGCGGCAGGCTGGCCAGGGCGCCGGCGGCGCCGGCGGCGGCCGCAGCCTTGGCCGACTCGAGCCGCTCGGCGTCCTGCGGGCAGGTGGAGCAGGCGTGCATGCATCGAGTGAGTCGGGTGCTGCCGCTGCTGCCAGCAGCGTGCAGAAGAGCATCACCGGCGGCCCTGCAGCAGAGGCGTCCCCACCTCGTTAATGTCGCCAGCCCACTTGCCCTTGGCCGCCTCCGCCGACTGCGCCTGCAGCTGCGCCGCCTGCAGCAGCTTCTCCGCCGCCGCCACCTCGGCGTCTGCAATCAGGGCTGCCGCTGAGGCCTGCGCCTCGCGCTCCCGCTGCTCTGCGCCCGCCGCACTGGCCACCTCGGCCTCCGCCATGGCCGCCGCCAGCCGCCCCGACTCTGCCTGCAGCTCCGCCACCCGCTGCGCCGCATCTGTCACTCGCTGCATGCGCGCTGTGTTCTCTGGGTCCTTCAAAATCTGCTCGGCCACCTCCGCCACGCTCAGCTGGTCTCCCGCCTGGCCCTCGTCCTCCGGCTTGGCCTTGGCGTGCGCCCTGGACTGCTGCCCACGGTGTAACAACCGCAATGCTGGCCCTGTAAAGTGCTGCCGGGAGGCCGGGCAAGCAGTTCGACATGCATAGGCCGCCATGTCGGTCTGTGCGGCAGTAGGGCGTTGCTATATATGAAAATGACTGATGTTAAACCGCGGGGGACGCTGGATGGTAAGATATCCACAGCTTGTCACAGCGGCCGCCAGGCTGGCGCCGCCGCTCCTCGTCCTTGGTTGCAGTGCAGGTCACGAGCTGCACAGTGCACCTTGAGCCCTGCGGGCACCAATGTGCAAATGGCAAATGCAAGCAGGCTGATGCGATCCTCACGGTTGAGTTGAGAGACAGTTCCGGGCGGGCTGCCGCCTGGCCGCCGCTGTCGCCACTGAAAGGTGATTGGGCGAGCTCTGCCCCCATGCAGATCCTGTGTTGCATGGGGCTGTCATGTCTGCATTCTCTAGGGTGGGAGCTGGGGCTTGGCTACAGCAGCGATGTGGCGATGTAGCGAGGCACTACTGAGCCGCAGAGCGGCAGGAGGCGGTGGCACAGCCTGGGCCCAGATGATCAGGGGCTCGCCTCCTCCTTCCCCTGTAACCAATGCGCAACGGTGATAGCGGAATGAAGGGAGATGGGGATGATATGAGTTGCCAACTTCTCCAATTCCTTCCTCCAGATGCTCAAGAAATCTGGGGATAGCGCAGATGGTGTTCTCCCTTCCTCTCTCCTTCCCTCTTCCGCCTCTCCCTTTCCCACCCCCCGCGGTGTGAAGTCACACCAAGCGGGAGCTTGAATAGTAGTCTACAGCGAGGAGCGCCTTCGATCGATCATGGCGCAGGAGTGAGTCTGCACACACCTGCCCTGTTGGCCGCGCCAAAGGCAGCCTGCGCCCCGGATCCAGAATTGCCAGCCGCCCAGAGCCGCTGCCTCGGATGCCAGACGCTTCCGCCGTAATGGCAGCGCCGGGAGCTGCGCCCTTGTGCTTCCCGAGTCGGGAACTGCTCCCTGAAAGCAGGAACCGCGTCGCTGCAACCGCCGCCTTTGGCGTGAGCAGGAACTCTGCTGCATCCCGTCGCCGCCGCCGCCACCACCGCGCGCTGGCTGCTCATCAGCCGCAGAACCACCCTCGTCTGCAGGGACGGCATGAAGCCAGTGCCCGTCACGATGCTCAGCGGCTTCCTGGGCGCGGGGTGGGGTGGGGCGCACGCTGGGCAGGCAGGCAGGCGGGAGGCCCCTGCCGCCCCGGCGAGTCACCCACCCGCCACCCCGCCCCGCCCTCGCCCTCCCCGCCGCAGGCAAGACCACGCTGCTGCGCCACGTGCTGCAAAACAGCGACCTGAAGATCGGGTGCATCGTGAACGACGTGGCCAGCGTGAACATCGACGCCAAGCTGATCCGCGGCGCGGCGGCGCCCCGCGACGGCCAGCCCGCCACCGCCACCACCGCCGACCTGGCCGACACGATTGAGCTGGCCAACGGCTGCGCCTGCTGCAGGTGGGCGCAGTGCGCGGCAGGGGAGGCAACGGGAGCTTAGGGCGGGGCAGCTCCGGACGCTCTCGGCAGCCTGCTGCGGCCGTGCTTGCACAGCAGCGCGCCGCGCCTCGCGACAGGCGGCCCCGCGGGTCTTCAACCGCCGCCGTGCCGGCTGCCCCGCCTGATCTGCCCCGCGCTGCCGCCCGGCTGCTGCAGCATCGCCGACGAGCTCTTCTCCAGCTTCGAGAACCTGATTGCCCTGTCGGACAAGCGCGGCGTGCCGTACGACAGGTGGGCAGCGCCCGCCGTTCTGTTCCGCCGCTCCAGCTATTGCTGCCATCGCTCGGCTGCTCTGCTCTCGCCCGCTGCCAGCCATCTGCCGCAGTTCCGCTGCTCCTACTGCCGCTCCTGTTGGCCCCGCTCCGCTCCCGTCCTGCTGCTTTGCTGCCTGCCAGGCATGTGCAGCCCGCCCACGCAGCCGCTGCCCTCCCCGTCCCAGCCACGCACGCGCAGGCACACACGTGCACCGCTGCCTCCCCGCAGGATCATCCTCTGCCCCCTCCGCCCCCCTCTGCCTCCCCCGCAGGATCATCCTGGAGAACAGCGGCGTGGCGGAGCCGCAGAACATACGGGACCAGTTCAACGACGCCGTCGCCGAGGGCAACCCGCTCACCAGGCGCCTATACCTCGACACGCTGGTCACGGGTGGGCGGGGCGGCGGTGGGGGTGGGGCAGGAGCGGGGAGCGTGCCTGGGTGTGGCGGTGTGTCCAGCGGCGTGCATGGGTGCGCACGTGGGCAGGGCTCTATTGCTGCCTGGCTGCGTCCCTCTCACCTGGCTGCGTCCCTCTCGCCCGCCTGGCTGCGTTGCCCGTCCCTGCCTCCGCCTGCAGTCGTGGACAGCCACACCTTCATCCAGGACTACTCCTCCCGCTCCTCGCTGGCCGCCCGCCCCGACCTGGGCGACGGCGGCAGCCTGCGGCCCGTGGTGGACCTGCTGGTGGAGCAGATCGAGTGAGGGCGGGGGCTGAGGAGGCCTGCCTGCCTTCCTGCCTGCCTGCCTGCTGCCCCTGCTGCTCGGGCCGCCGCCGCCGCTGCTGCTGCTGCTGTGTGCGGTTCGCCGTGTTGAAAGTACTGCACGTGTACCGCCCACATGTACCGCACTGTACCACACCGTACCGCACCGTACCGCAGGGTGGCCGACTACGTGGTGCTCAACAAGGTGGACATGATGAGCGAGGGCACCATGGGCTCGCTGGCCGCCATCGTGGCCGCGCTCAACCCGCTGGCGCAGGTGGGGCTGCTGCTGATGCCGCTGCCGCCGTTTCTGCCGCCGCCACCGCCATTGCTGCCGCTGCTGTTGCTGCCGCCCCTGCCCCTGCCGCTGCTGGTGCTGTCTTGCTCCTGCTGTGGTTGTCCTGTACCCCAGCGGGTGCGTGGCTTGTGTGCCTGCCCGGCCTTGGCGCGCAGCTGCCCCGCGCCTGCTTCGCTGCCTGGCGGGCCGGCGGTCGCAGCGCCGGCCACGCCCTCGGCCCCGCTTCCGACCTGGGCCCCCTGCCCCGCGCTCCCTGCACCGCCGCAGGTGAAGCAGTGCAGCCAGGGGGCGGTGCCCATCCAGGAGCTGTTCGGCAGGGGGGCGCAGGGGCTGGTGTCCAAGCTGAACATAGAGGGGCAGCACAGGTGGGCGTGGTTTCGCTGCTGGCTGGCTGTTGGCTGTCGATGAGTGGTGCAGGGGAGGGGCAAAGGTGGTCACGGGCCAGTGTGCATGCGCGCAGTGTGAGTGTGCGTTGGTGTGTGGTGGGGCACCCGCGCTAGCAAGCCCCCTGGATGACCCCTGTGGAGCCAAGGCTGGAAGCTGGGAGAGTGCAATGCACAGCTATACAGGCAGAGCTGACACACCCTGCCCCGCGCCGTCCCGCGCGCGCCCGGCGTGCTGTGCTGCAGGGGCGCGGTGGCCGCCGCCAAGACGCTCGAGGCCGAGGATGAGGCGGAGGCGGCAGAGGCTGGCGAGGGCGACCACCACCACCACCACCACCACCACCACCACCACCACCACGGCCACCACAAGCACGAGCACGAGCACACCCACGATGCTGACGACCACAAGCACAACGGCGGCGCGGCCTGCGAGCACGAGGAGCACGAGCACGGCGGCGGCGGCCACCACCACCACGGCCACCACGAGCACCAGCACGAGCACAGCCACGGCAAGGATGGGCACAAGCATGATGACTGCCAGGCCTGCGAGCACGAGGGTGAGGCGCCCCTTGCCCCGCCCCCTGCAGTGCACCCCCCACATGCCTGGTTGGCGCTGGTAGCTCGCCAGGGCATGCCTGCACCCTGGGCATGCCTGCCAGCAGCGAGACCTCCCCCTGACTCCCCTGGTTGCCTGCTGGCACAGGCCACGACCACGACCACCATCACCACCACCACCACGGCGAGCACGGGCACGGGCGCAAGCGGCAGGAGCGGCAGGAGACGACGGCGGCGCAGCGGTTTGGCATCAAGAGCTTCGTCTACGCGCGGCGCCGGCCCTTCCACCCGCAGCGGTGAGAGCCCCCGGGGCGGGACTTTCGCTCCAAGCTCTGCTGCGCCTGCCGCTCCGCCCGCTGCTCGCTCCCTGCGCCTGGCTGGCCCCTGCGGTGCACCCCACGCCCCAGCACTGGCTGGCTGCGCGGCCCTGGCCTCGTGCCAAAGTGGCCGCCGCGTCGAGCCTGCTGCCGCTCCGCTCGCCACCCCGCCCCACCCTGGTGGCGCCCGCAGGCTCAAGGACTTGGTGCTGCGGTGGATGCCGGTGTCCCACAACAAGGCCATCGGCGACGCCGCTCCGGAGCAGGGTGGGCGGCGGCCGCGGCGCGGCCCAGGCAGCTGCGGCGCCTGTCGCATGCCGCCGCGCCGCCTCCGCTGCGCCCTCCGCCCCTGCAACCCGCTCGCCGCGCCTCGCCTCCCGGCCCCCCTCATTTACCGGCCGACCTCCCGCCTCCCTCCACCCTCCCTCCTCCTCGCCGCGCCTCCACACCCCGCGCAGGCGCCTCTCCCATTAAGACCGTGCTTCGCTCCAAGGGCTTCATGTGGATCGCCAACTCCCACACCACCGCCTTCTACTGGAGCCACGCGGGCCAGCACTTTGAGATACGGGATGAGGGGGAGTGGTGCGTGGCTGCGGCCGGTGCTAGCGCTGGGAGGGAG
>NW_005435048.1:157248-163945 GCF_000147415.1 Chlorella variabilis | reverse complement strand
GTTTGGGGGGGGGGGGGCGTGCCGGCCTGCCTGCCCCGCGCAGCTCGCGCGAGGGCGAAGCGGGGTGGGTGGGTTGGTGCCTGGCTAGCCTGGGCTGCAGCCTGCACCGGGGTCGGAGCCCCAGCGGCAGCGGCGGCCGGCAGCGGCCAGCCGCCGGCTCCCTGCCTGCTCTGGGGCTGCGGGGTGCGGGCGTGGTGGTGCGGTGGCGGGCTGCTGCCGCCCATGCGGCCCACCGCTGCCGGCCGGGCTGCCGCCTGCCGCGTGCAGGTGGGGCGCGGTGCCGGAGAGCGACTGGCCAGAGAGCAAGGCGCAGTGGGGGGTCATCCTGGCAGACTTTGATGCAGAGGGGGAGTATGGGGACCGTCGCCAGGTGCGGCGCGTGCTGCGCGTGGGCGTGGGCGTGGGCACACGTGCTACCGGGCTGGTGGCGGCGCGAGCGTATGGGTGTGCGTGCGTGCATGTGTGTGTGTGTGTGTAAGTGGGTGTGTGCGGTGGGACCCGCCACACACCAGCGCTCCCCGACCCCCACACTCGCCAACAGCAATGCAAACGACCGCCCACCGCCCCGCACCTCCCTGCCCCTGCACACTGCTCTGCCCCAGGAGATTGTGTTCATCGGCGCCAGCATGGACCGAGCGGCGATCGAGCGGCAGCTGGACTCGGCGCTGCTCACAGACAAGGGTGGGAATGGGTTTAGGTTTTATGGTTGGAAGGTTGGGAGGGCAGGCGGGGGCGGGCACTGCGGCGTGCGGGCCGCGCAATTTGGGGCGTGTGTGTGTGTGCGAGGCGCTCGCAGCTGGCGGCTGCCCCTGCCTGAGGCGCTGGCGCCGTTGTTTTGTACCGCTGGTACCGCAGAGATGGAGCAGTACCGCACGAACTACGCCAAACAGCCCGACCCGCCCCGCCCCGGCCTGGTGGCCATGCGGCAGCAGCAATAGCAGCAGCAGCAGCAGCAGCAGCAGGCGGCATGAGCAGCAGCAGCAGGCGGCGGCGGAGCCGGCTGCAGCGGAGCTGGCAGCAGCGATGCCAGCAGCGCCGATCTCTGCAGCCGTGCTTGCAGGCGTGCCATGCTGCCCACGCGCAGCCGCTTGCAGCACCGCAATGTTCTATACCCAATGGATTTTCTGATCAATGAACAATCTAGAACCTTGCTGATGGAAAGGCAGGTTGGCTTGGGACACCCGGCGCCAGCGGTGCTGCAGAGGTGTGTGGCGGGGCGCCGCCGTCCTTCGCCTCGCAGCAGCTGGCCAGGGCGGCAGCTTCCCGCTTCCCCCCGTGTGCACCTCCGGGGCCCGCATGCCAGCCTGGCAGGGTCTAGATAGACTGCAGGTGGTGCAGGTCGATCCTGGCAGGCGCAGGCATTACAGCGCCCTGGCATAACATTGCAACGGAGCCGCCAGGGGCGTGCCCACATGCAGCGCTGGCGACGCCACGCGGCTAGCTGCCCGGTACGGGCGGCTGCCGGCGGCGGTACTGCACCCAGCACGGCTCCGCGGGAACCTTTATGCCAACCAGCTTGTGCAGGTCTGGCGGAGGCAGCAGCCCTCCAGGGTCCCCAGGGACGCTGGCCTGCCGGCGCTGCTGCTGGCGCTGCTGCGCGCGGCTAGCAGAGGTGAGCGCTGCCGCTGCCGGCGCTGGCGCCGCGGCTCCCTGCTGCCCGCGTGGCAGCAGCTGCCAGTCAAAGAGGAGCAGCAGCAGGGAAGTGACCAGCGCCAGCTCAGCTTCCGCAAAGTACCGCCCAGGGCAGCGGTACTTGCCGCCCCCGAACGACACCCCCGCCACCCCGCCCATGCCCACCACCGCGCCGTGCACCGAGGTGCTGCCGCCGAGCCGCATGCCCTCCCTGCGGCAGGATGGGGAGGGGTGGCGCTGTTTCAGGGTCACGGCCCGCACTCTACTGCCGGCTACGTAGTGTAGCTGCGCATAAGCAGCTAATCGGGTGGTACAGCTGAGCAGCAGCATGGAGCAAGCCAGGGGCCGGCCGGCTGTTGGGACGAGCAGGCGTGCTGGGAGCTGCCCCCAGGTTGGTGGCGGTGCTTGCCTGGCGGGGTTGAAGGCGGCGGGGTCTGGCTGGTAGAGGCGGGGGTCGAGGTGGGACTCATAAGGCGAGATGGCAACCATGTCGCCCTGCGGCGGGAATGCAACAGAAAATGCAACGGTCGAACGCAACGGCAAGCACGGCCGCCTGCTGCGCTACGCCGGCTGCGGTGCTGGCCGCAGGCAGGAGACAGGAGGCCGCAGGCCGCACGTGGGAGGCCGCTGGCGGCGCCGGATGCGGCCTTGGCCTTGCGTGATGTGCCACTGCAGCCAGCACCGCGCAGCTCGCGTTAAATACAGCGCAGCTCGCGCCACCCACCTTCCGCACCCAGATCCCCTCTCCTGCGCTCGCCCGCTCCCCGCACGGCACCACCACGTCCGCCGCAGCGATGCGCACATCCACGCTGCAGAGGGGCGGCAGCAGGGCAAGCAGGGCAAGCAGGGCGTGTCGGCTGGCTCATGTTGCCTGCAGCCGAGCCGCCTGCAAGCTCACCAGCGCCCGCCAGCGCCCGCCAGCGCACCGGCAGCGGCACCAGTAGCGGCACCAGCACCGGCACCAGCACCGGCAGCACCGCGGCGCCGGCACCGGCAGCGCGCTCAACACAGGTACAATGAAAGGTCAATATCCAAATGCAGCTGCACTTTATATTGTATATATAAATGCAGCTGCTGAAGAACAGGCGGGTCCCACCTGAAGCTCCTCAGCCGCAGCGCCTCGGCCACAGCCGCCGCCGCGTGCGAGCGCCGGTCGGCCGCCAGCGCGACCAGCCCCTCCTGCTGCGCCTCGCTCAGCGGCAGCCAGCCCTCGCCCTCCGCCCCATGTCGGCCGCGCGCGCCGGGCCGCACGCCGCCGCCGGCCGCGCCGCCGCCCCCCGCGCCAGCCGCCGCCGCCTGCCACGCCTCTGCCACCACCGCCGCCAGGTGCTGGCTGTTCTCTGGAAGCAGCAGGAAGCCGATGGTCCAAAAAGCAGAGGAGACGGCGTTGGCCTGCAGGCGCAGCCGGCCAGCAGCCGGGGTCACCAAACCACCAGACCAGCAGTGGTGGCGGCGGCGGCGCGGGCGCGGCGCCAGCACCATCAAGGGCCAGTCCCTGCCGCACTGGAAGCCGGCGCATGAGCCCTGGCGGGTGGACCCACAGCAGAACAGGGCAGGTGCGGCCCGGGTGCTTCGCCCGGCGGCCGCCGCCGTGGCGCCAGCTCAGCGCCGCCGCACCTGCGACGCCCACAGCAGCGCCAGCAGCATGTTGGCTACGTAAGGCGCCGGCAGCCCGCACGCCTCCACCAGCCTGCCTGCCACTGTGCCCTCCAGGTGCCCCGCCCGGTGCGACTCCCTGCGGCAGCAGGCAGTGGAGGAGAGGCAGGCAAGGGAAGCCTGGTCAGGGCTGCCTCCCTCTGCAGCTGTCGGGTCAGGAGGGCAGGGGAAGGCACGGCGCACAGCTTGAAGTGTTGGCAGGCATCTGGCCCGCCCCAGGCGCCCCGGCCCACGGCAGGCGCTCGCGCACCCAGGCAGGCAGGCAGGCAGGCAGGCAGGCAGGCAGCGAGGAATGCAGGGACGCGGGTCACACCGGAGCGCGGCCAGCAGGCGGCGGCGGGCGGCCAGGAAGCGGGGTTGCAGGAGGTGCGGCACCGGCGAGGCTGCCAGCTCAAATCCCGCCTCAAACACGAAGAAGGTTTGCTGCAGGCGCTGGGCTCGGCTCTGCGGATCGGGGCTGCCCAGCCGGCCGCCGCCGCACGGGCTCCCCGCTTGCGCCGCCCCGTCGCCTCCCTCCTGCTGCACGCGTGCCTGCTGCTGCCGCTCCCACTCCTCCTCCTGCTCCTGCCGCTGCTCCTCCTCCTGCTGCTGCTGCTGCTGCTGCTGCCGGGCGTCTGGCTCGCCCCCCAGCAAGAAGCGCGGCCCGAAGAGCAGGGCCACCGAGGCTTGGAAGACGAGCGCCTTGAGCTCCGCAACCAGGTCCAGCTGGCCGGCGGCGGGCCAGCTGCGCAGGTGGGCCAGCAGCAGGCGCAGCAGGCGGGCCGTGTGCTGAGGCAGCGAGGAGGGCACCAGCTCGTGGCGCAGCGCCTGCAGAGGGTGGGAGGGGCGGCATTGTGTGTGTGTGTGCGTGTGTGTGTTTGTGTGTGTGCGTCTGCGTGCATGTGGCGGCGGTACTGCAATGATGCGGGGGGGGCATGCCGTGAGTGACAGGCATACTGCTGCAAAGGGGCAGAAGCAGGCAAAGGCAACGATACCAGCAAGGCAGGCGAAAAGGGCAGGCGAAAGCGACACAGGCGGCATGCTTGCCTGCAGCATGGCGAAGTGGCGGTGGTAAAAGTGCTTGGGCGGCAGGCCAAACACCCGGTGCGTGAACTGCTTGAAGGGAAGGCGGGGAGGGGTTGGGGCATTGCAGACACTGTGTTTGTGTGTGTCAAAGTGGAAGGCAGGCGGTGGTGGGGGGCATGCACAGGTGGCGGCTGGGTGCAACCTTGGCAGGCAGGCTCCCCTGCGCAGCCACTCCGGACAGCGCCCTGCAGCAGCTGAGCCTCCGGATACAGACCCCAAAGCAGCCCTGCTAGCGAGCCTGCCAGCTAGCACACCCCACGCTGCTGCGGCCACAGGCCATGCGCGCCGCCCCCCACCCCGCCGCCGCCGCCTTGCCTGCTGCACCGCCGGGGCAAACGTGAGCTGGGTGTCTGGGGCAGAGAAGTAGTGCTGGAGTGCGGCGGGCGCAAACACAAACGTCATGCGCTGCCCCGCCAGCCTCAGCGTGAAGGCAGAGCCGTACTGCACCGCAGCGCAGACGCGGCAGGCGGAGGCAGGCAGCGCAGAGGGATTGAGCGGGAGCGTTCGGGAGCGGGGCCGGGCGCCGCCGCGGCTCGAGGTGTGGATCGCTGCTGCTGCGGCTGCGGCGTCTGCATGCCACAGTCCTGGCAGAGCAGCTGCAACATCTACCTTTTGCCGGCACTCTTGCAGGAAGGCGGCGCCCCTGGAGCCCAGCGCCAGCACGCTGCCCAGCAGCGGCAGGCCGGGCACGGTGGGCGGGACCCGCGCCGCCGCCTTGCCCGCCACGCCGCTGGCTGCATCCCGACCCGCTGCTGCACGCCCCAATGCCCATTTGAGCACCACGAGCAGCGAAAGCAGGAGAGCCAGGAGGACGATCTCCATCGCTCCTTGCGTCACGCCGTGCAGGCGACAAGGGTGCGGCGATAAGCTGTGCTGGCGAAGCTGAGCAACCCTTGCGAGCTCCGCTCACGGGTTTGGATTGGGAGCAGGAAGGCATGTATGTTGCCCGCTGATGTGGCACCTCCCCCGATTCGTCTGGCTCATCAGGCACGCTCTCTCCCGCGATCCCTCCCTTTCCTTCGCCTTTCAGAGTCTCTAAGGCTTCTATTTCTCCCCTCCCGCACCCCGCAGCTGACGCAAACTTAAAATTATGAACCAACCTGTCATCCTTTATGCCTTAGAACGGCGCCAAAACGGCGCCAAGAATGTGTTTCTCACTAAGTCAGATGTAGAGGGCATCATCCGGATCAAGCAGGGCGACGAGCAGGCGCCCTCAGGCCGGCGGCGGCGGGGTGCGGGAGGGGGGGCGGCAGTGCAGGGCGGCGCCAAGAACTACAGCAAGAAGGTGCTGCAGTTCTTCCAGGTGCTGAAGGGCGCTGGCGGTGGGCGCCGCTGCCATCTTCTTCAGCTGCTGCTCTTTAGAGGACTGGCGGCACGCCTGACTGCCATCTCAGGAAGCTTTGAACCGGTGAGGGGGCATAGAACCCGCTGGGATTGCGGTCACATATGCCGCGGGGCTTGCCAGCCTCACGCCACCAGCGGCTCGCCCTGCGCCAGCCAACACTCGCCAAAGCAACTGCCCCGAAGCCCCCGCGCTGCTCAGCTGCTTGTTTAATGATCTTGTATGGCCAAACCCACCACCAGTCCCATGTGGAGAAGCCAGGCAAGCATGGGTCTCATATCGAGTGGCCAGCGCACCGGCTTCTCGCCGGGCGGCAGCCGCTCGCTGGCTGCCGCATGGTACATATATTCTGAAGCCAGCTTCCACGCGTCTTATAGCGAAAATGCTATAAAATCCGCCCTCCAGCGCTTGTATTTCACCATTATTCAGCACACCCTCCCGCCTCCCGCCGCAGACAGCCTCCCCCGCCACCATGTGCCGCACCATCCCCCTTGCGCTGGCGCTGCTGGCCTGCCTGGCCTTTGCCGCGCCCGCCCACGCCGGCCATCTCTACACTGGTGCGTTTGGGGCGGCAGGGAGGCCTGCGCGACGCGAGTGTGTGGTGCTTTCTGGTGGGGCATGGCTTGATGATGGCATGCATGAACCCAAATGGCCAGGGTTTCGGGGGCCCAGCCCTCCCCCTGCGCACTGCTGCCATGCGAAATCGCCGGCGATCGGGGTTTGGCCAGGCCTCGCGCCGGCCGGACGCGGCTGCAGGGCCTGGGGCCCTGCCCACCGCCCACAGCGCCCACATGACGCCCCCGCCCGCCCTTCCTTACCCCCTCCCTTACCGCCGTCCATCCTGCCGCAGGCCCCGGCTCCTTCATCAACTCGTTCACCTCCGTCGCCCCCATCAAGCTGCCCGGCGCCGAGCTGCGCCTGGTGACCGCCGGCGAGATCTTCGGCCTGAACCTGGCCGGCCTCTCTGCGCTGCACGTGAGTGCTGTGCGCCTGCTGCCGCTG
>NW_005435048.1:154166-157198 GCF_000147415.1 Chlorella variabilis | reverse complement strand
CACCACACCTTCTCACCCCACAGGCACCCACCAGCCGCTCCCGCCCCTGCCTTCCCCCCCTCCCCCGCAGATCAAACTCTCCCCCTGCACCATCCTGCAGCCCCACACCCACCCGCACGCCGAATTCGTCTTCACCATCTCCGGTGTGCTGCCTGCACCGATTGGGCCCTACCATTGCCGCCGCGCTGCCGTCGCCGCCGCAGGCCAAATCCCCGCTCGCTGGGGCAGTGCCCGGCACCACTCCAACCACCCGCCTCCTGCCCAGCCGTCGCCGCGGACCCTGTCCCGCTTCCACCGTTCCCGCCACCACCACCGTTCCTGCCACCCCGCCCCGTTATTCCTGCAGGCAAGGTGGTCCACTCGACGCCCTACAACAACAAGACCCTGACCGGCGTGGTCTCCAACACCAAGGCCGCCCTTGCCAAGGGCTTTGCCGTCTTCCCCGCCGGTACGCCACGCCGCCAGCAGTGGGAGCGCACACACAATTACGCAGCTGTACCAGCCTCTGCCCCTTGCCTGTTTGACCCCCCCGCCGCCATCCCGCTGACCCACGCACCCGCCCGACATCCAGCCACCCCTCGCCTCGCTCCTCCCCACCCGCCACCTCACCTCACTGCCCCGCAGGCCAGCTGCACGTCACCCAGAACGACGCCTGCACTCCCGCTGAGCTGATCGCGTTCTTCCCCGCCCCCGCCCCCGACCTCTACTTCTACCCGTACACCGAGGTGAGCAGCTGGCTGTGCTGGCAGCCTGCCAGATGCCGCAGCTGGTGCTTGGTGGGCAGCTGGTGGTCACCTGCACACGGCCGGTGCCTGGCGGTGCCTGGCGACAGCCGGCCAGCACCGCCAGCTACCGGCCATGCAGGGGGGCCGGTGGAAGCGCACGAGCGCGGCGGCTGCATGCCAGGCCTCCATCCCAAGGAGGCAGCTGAGCTTGCCCATACTGAGCCCTGCGCCCGGCTCCGCTCACACTGCGCGCAGGCCTACCTGCCCGCCAACACCCTGGCCTCCTTCTTCGGCGGCAAGGTCAAGGCTGGTGACGCCTGGAAGCCCGTGGGGACCGCCAAGCTCGGTGAGCCTCTCTGCCTGCGCAGCATGCTGCTCAAGGTGTTGCTGGGTACCCAGCATTGAGTGTCTGGCGGCAGGCGTGGCTGGCAGCAGGTATTCTCTCGTCGCACAATCCCTGAGCAATGCCCCTCCCCTTGCCCGGTACCTGCTCTGCAGCCGGCTGCAGCTGCCCCAAGTAGAGAGCGGCTCCGAGGCCACTTTGCCGAGGCGAGCCTACAGTAGGTAGCTACCCAGCTTGCACGCAGAGAACCAAACGGGAGCGCCCCCGCTCCCGCCTCTAGACAGGCCGTACCATACAACCGCATGTGCATGTGCGCCGTGAACACTCTTCTGGAACTCCCCTCTTTCCCCACGGGCCTTGGATTGCGCCCAGCCTCAGACAACTGCCCCTCTGATCGTTCATTCCTGAAATGTTCCCCATTCATCAACATCATTCGTTCCAAGCCTGGCGCCAGCCGGTGGTGCCAGGGGGTCATGCCCCCTTTTGTGTTCCCAATCGTCTTGATCCTGTGTGTCTACCCAGCCAGTTTTGTAACCTAATGAATCATAAACCTGTGGCGGGGGAGTTGGAAAAACAAGGCAAACAGCAACCTGCAGCGTGGCGGCTTGGCATTCGCCAAGGCGGGGCCCACCACCCCGCCGTCCCAGTGGCGTCCAGCCGCTGCTGCAGCGCTTCTGCTGGCGAGACAGCATTCCTACCAGCCTGCTGCTGCGTTTTGCTGGCCTTGCAGAGCGGCTGAGAGGTAGATGAAATCCCTGTGATGGCTCCCAGTGTCAGCGGCGGCTCTGTGCAGTGGCAGAAGTCACGCAGCATACAATGTTGTATGGCAGGATTGCTGGATCGCGCAGAGAGCGTTCGCCAGCCAACGGTACTGCTGCGGCCACGATGTACACTTTCACCATGCGCCGGCAGGCGCATGCAGCCGTTCCAGCCATCATCTGAACCACGCCTGAGATTGCGGCACCAGGCCTGCGGCACGGCACCCTACCAGCGCTGATCACCTCGCTTCTCAGGCGCTCCAGGCAGGCGGCCCACCCCACTGGCACGCCCTGCATAGGCGGCTGGGATCGCTAGCCGGCCAATATGTTCCGCAACCAGGCAAGCCTTGATCGCCACTCTCCTGATCGCCACCCTCCTGAGTGCTCCGTTGCTGAGCCCACCGCCAGGCCCTGCACCGCGATCCGGCCGCATTGCTGCGCCTGCCCGGCGGGCGCCCGGCCGCTCGCACGGCCACTGGTGGCCCTCCCCCACCGCCGCCGCTCTTCGCACGCCTGCCCCCTGCAGTATGACACAGACGTCACCACATGGAGCCCCCAGGGCCGCATCTTCCAGATAGAGTACGCCATGGAGGCTGTGAAGCAGGGCAGCGCCGCGGTGGGCCTCAAGGTGCGGCGCTCCAGCTGGGCGGCGCCACCTGTCGCCAGCGGCTGCTGCTGAGTGGCGGCCAGTGGCGAGGCCGAGGCTGTCCCAGCTCCGCGTCTCGATGCGGGGGCAGGCTGTGCCTTGCCGCGGGCTGGCCCATGGGCTGTTGTGGCTGTCCAGGTGAGCCCCACGCCTGCCCCGACGCCTCCCGCGTTCCCCCCAACCGCAGAGCAACGAGTATGCTGTACTGGCCACGCTCAAGCGCGCCCCCAGCGAGCTCTCCTCCTACCAGCGCAAGGTGCGGCGCCGGGGCGGCTGCGGTTGGGGCAATCGTGAACGGCCGGGTGGCGGGTGGCGCACAGGAGTGGGGGGCGGGGACACGCGGCGTGCGCGCTCTGCAGCAGGTCCCGCCATGCCTGCCTGCCCGCCTCCCTCCCATGCCGTGGACCAACACTTCCCTGCCGTGACCCTCATCTTCCTTCCTTCCTTTCCTTCCTTCCTTCCTTCCTTCCTTCCTTCCTTCCTTCCTTCCTTCCTTCCTTCCTTCCTTCCTTCCTTCCTTCCTTCCTTCCTTCCTTCCTTCCTTCCTTCCTTCCTTCCTT
>NW_005435048.1:150318-151588 GCF_000147415.1 Chlorella variabilis | reverse complement strand
TAATTGAATGGCCACGCGTTTCTTCTTCTGGTTCCGGGTCCGCTCGAGACGTGGCAGCTTGCAAGCTTGTGTGTTTCAGGGTTGTCGACAACTCCGATTGATCGCTGGCAGGACGCACTGGTTCTAGGGCCATCAGCGCCGCGCCCGGCAAGATCGGGAGTCTTCAGATTTCGCACAGTCGATCAGCAGCCACCATCGTGAGGCCGATGAGCGGCCGGCAACGCAATGGCTTAAAGGCGCCTGGCACGGACTGGAGGCTGCTAACGGTGGCGGCCCTGGTGTTTGCCGCGCTGGTGAGTCGCTGGCAACCTCGCCCGCTATCGAGCGCTTGGGTCGGGCCGCGCCGCCTGCCCGCCCATGGCGAGAGGGTTCTGCTTCCGCCACTACTTGTCTCCTGCACGTCCCTGGGCCCCATGCTTCACCCCTTCTCGCCTGCCGCAGTATGCCACCACCAACCACTTCTTCTGCGAGGTCCCCGACCCGCTGCCCGCCACCGCGGACCCGGCGCGGTTTGCCGAGGGGCGGGTGATGCAGCACCTGCACCAGCTGGCCACCGTGATCGGGCACCGTCAGGTGAGGGAGGGTCGGTGAGCAGGGAGGGTCCAGGGGCCCTGGCGGGGGCAGCCATGCCAACCAGCACGCTCCGCCTGGCCCCGCCTGCATCGCTATGCTCCCCGCCCACGCGTGCCAGGCACAGCGTGGATGTGTGGAGCGTCACCCCGCCCTCCTGCTGCCCGATCCGGGCGCTGCGCCTTGCAGGTGGGGTCGGTGGGTGAGGAGCAGGCTGCGCAGTACATCTTGGCGGAGGTGCAGAAGATCGCGGCAGAAGCGGCGGAGCGGCGGCCAGACCTTGTGGTGGAGGCGGCCCGGGAGTCGGTGCGCTGGCCGGCCCGCGGGTGCCCGCGGCGCCCGCCCGCCTGCCTGCCTGCCTGCTGCATGTGTGGTCCCCTGGGCTCTGCGCTGAACGCTGCGCTGCCAAACGAGAAGGGGTGCTCCCTCTTGCCAGCAATCCCGCCCTGCGCCTCCTCTGCCCGCTCCTCCTCCTCCTCCTCCTCCTCCTCCTCCTCCTCCTCCTCCTCCTCCTCCCACCTTTACCTTGTTGCCTCTCCTGCCTGCCCAGGTGTCCGGCGGCGTCACCATGCACGCCTTCAAGTTCCAGATCGCCAACGTGTACCGCAACCTCACCAACGTCGTACTGCGGGTGGCCCCCGCCGCCCCCGCCGCCGCCCGCAAGAAGGCGGTACTCGTCAATGGCCACTACGACTCGACC
>NW_005435048.1:138787-150159 GCF_000147415.1 Chlorella variabilis | reverse complement strand
CCCCATCTCCCGGCCACCACCCACCACGCACCACCCACCACCTCCCACACATCTCCCACCCACCCACCCACTCACACCCCTCCACTGCCCCCCGCGGCCAGGTTTGCGCGGGACCTTGGCGCCTTCATCAACCTGGAGTCCACTGGCCCCTGGGGCCCAGACGTGGTCTTTCAGGTGGGGCCACCGGGGCCACCCAGCTCGCACGGCAACGCCTGTGCCCCTGCACACACCTTGCGCGCGCGCTGCACAGGCGCGGCGCACAGGCACGGCGCCTGCCCGACGGTCGAGGCTTCCAATCATTCGCATGCTAAGTATTACCGGTGGTTTCCCCGCGTGCGTGCAGCACACGGGGGACTGGACGCTGGCGGCGTACGCGCGCTCCGCGCCCCGCCCCCGCGGCACCACCATGGCCCAAGACTTCTTCGACCTGGGTGGGTGGCGCACTGCAGTGGGTGGGTGGGTGGGAGCGGTGGTGTAGGGTTTGTGGGTGGGTGGGTGTGGGTGCGGGTGCTGTCCTTCTCACAGGGGACTGTTTCGGCCTGGGTGGTTGTGGGTATCCCCTGTGGGAGGTGTGTGCGGCGTGTGTCTGGGGTGCAGCGCCACAGTCGGGACCTCGACAAACCGACGAGCGGGCAGCGGGCTGGTCTGATTTGTGTGTGCTCCCTCACGAGCGAGGGAGTGGCGGGGATGCGGGGCCTTTCCGGTGTTCCCTGCCTGGAGAGCCAAGGGGGCTAGGGAAGAGGACTGTAGACTGGTCGTCTCCTGATCTCCTGCACCATCTCCTCCTGCCACCCCTGCTTTCGTCCCGCCCTCCTCGTCCCTGCAGGCCTCATCCCAGCCGACACCGACTACCGCATGTTCTCCTACCGGCACTACGGCTCGCTGCCGGGTGGGCTGCTGCCATTGGAGGGCTGGGCAGCGCCGCCGTTCAAGCCCTTGCCGGGCCTGTTTGCTGGCAGGCGGCACACCACTCTACACTACGCACCGCACCACACCACACCGCACCACACCATACCACACCATACCACGCCACACCACCTGTCCTCCCTGCAGGCATCGACATTGCGTTCATTTTCGACGGTACCGCCTACCACACCGCACGGGACGAGGTGGCGCGCATCCGCCCCGGCACGCTGCAGGTACTGCACAGGACTGGTGTACCGCCACGTGTGGCTGCACGGGTGTATGTGCTGGTGGTGGCTTGTGTGTGTGCCCGGTTGTGGAAAGTTGCACGGGGGCATAGAGGCAGAAGATGCGCGGTCCGGGGTGCAAGCAGCGGCATCGGCATTGGCATGATTGGTGGCTCCGAGCCCATGCCCACACTCGTCACACCACACCGCACAGGCGCACCCACAACGCCCTCGCCCTCCAACCCATATGGGGATGCATCGTCCCCTCTGCTGCTGCAGGCCATGGGCGACAATGTGCTGGCAGCCGTGCAGGAGTTTGCCCGCGTGCTGGCGACCGACCCCGCCGTGCCCTCAGCCGACCATGCCGGCGGCTCTGTGTACTTTGACTTGTGGGGGCGCACCATGGTGAGGCAGGGGAGGCAGGGTGGTGCAGGGCAGGGCAGGGCAGGGGAGGCGAGGCAGGGTGCAGGGCAGGCAGGGTGCAGGGCAGTGAGGGGCAGGGCAAGCAGGGGGCAGGGCAGGGCAGGCCTTGCTAGGGAGCTGCACGGCACGCAGGTCCCCCGCACGGCTGCGCTGCTTGGTGTGCGTGTGCGCTTCTGTTGTGCATCTGCCGCCCCGTTGCTGTGCGTGCCTCTTCCTTCACGCCCCACTGCTGGCGTGTGTGCGTGTTCATGTGCGCATGCTGTGCTTTCCTCCTCTGCCCTCTGCCAGGTCATCTACTCCCATGCCCAGGCCAAGGCCCTCCACCACGCCCCCCTCTTCATCATCCTGCTGCTCCCCCTGCTGGGCTCCGCCGGCGGCGGCGCGCCCGTCACCTGGCGCCGCCTGGCCGGCAGCACGGCGCTGGCCGCGGTCTCCCTTCTGGGTGCTGTGCTGGTGCCGGCTGCGGTGGGCGCGGCGCGCGCCGCCGCCTCGGGTGCGCCGCCAGTTGCTTCGGCTGCCGCGCCGGCTTGCTGGCTGCCCGCAGGCGGCAGCAGCCCATCCCAGCGGTGGTGCTCCCAAGCTACCCACCGCCCGTTGCACCCCATGCACTGTTGCACCCCATGCATGCAGCCGTGGCCCGCCCTTGCTTGCCACCACACGCACCGCAGCCCGCGCATCTCCCCGCCCTCGACCGCTGCCGCCACCACCCGGTGCCCCCGCCTGCCCTGCTTTCTGCAGGTACCGCCATGGTCTGGTACGGCCGCCCGCTGCTGGCATATGCCGTCTACCTGCCGGCCGCTGCCGCGGGCCTGGTGCTCCCGTACGCGGCGCTGCCCGCGCCGCGCGGCGCCGCCGCCTCGCGAAGCCTGGGCGCCGCCCTGCTCTTCGCCCTGCTCTGCTCCGGGCTGACCTCCATCGGAATGGTGCGGCCGCCCGCCTGCCGCGCCTCCTCACCTCCCGCCTCTGCTCGCACATGCACACGCGCACGCACGGCAGCGTGCTGAGCCGAGAGCTTGTGGGTTGCGGGGCTGAGCAGCTGTGGCCGGCCACCGCTCTCACGCCTCCCGATGTGCCTTTCCTTTCCTTTCCGCCCCCCTCCCGCTACCCGCAGCACTCCTCGTTCTTCTATGCCCTGTGGGCCGCGTCTGCGGCCCTGGCGGCGGCGGCGCTCGGCGGCGGCGGCGAGGGCGGCCGCGGCTGGGGCGGCGCCGCCGCGCTGGTGGCCTGCTTCCTGCCGCCGCTGGCCGTGGTCCTGCCCTCCTCAACCACCTTCATGGCACATGTGAGCTGCAAGCCGGCAAGCGACGACTGCCAATGGCGGCACGCGATGACTGCCAATGGCCGCGGCGCGGACGCTGCAGGCCGGGCGGCTGGGCCTGGCCGCCGTTGCCCGCCGCCGCCGTGCGCCCTTTCCCTTTGTTCTCTTCTTCTTCTTCTTCTTCTTCTTCTCTGTTTCCTCCCCTTCCAGCTGCTTCTTTCTCAGAGGGGGTCACCCAGCCCGCTGCCGGTGCAGGTCATGGAGAAGGTGGGGCTGGCGGGCGGGGCCCCCGGGCTGCTGGGCCTGGTACTGGCAGATACCGCGGTGGGGGCGGTGGCTGGGGCCACGGTACTGCTCACGCTGGGCACGCTGACGCCCTACCTGCTGGGCGCGCTGGGACCGCGGCGAGTGCGCCAGCTGGCGGCCGCCCTGCTGGCGGCCTCGCTGGCGGCGGCGGCGGTGGGATCCCTGCGGTACCCCCAGCAGTACAGCCGGGACCACCCCAAGCGCCTGCTGGTGCAGCACATCCACGTGCAGGGGCCAGGCAAGCCGTGCGCTTGCGTGCGTACATGTTCTGTTTTGACGTCTTCCTGGGAACACGGCGCGCCGCAATATGATGCCAGCCGGCGTGCAATCACTGCTCCCCTGCCAGCGCCTGCCTGTGCTCTCTCCGCGCTTTCTCTGCGGGCACGGCGTCAAGACTTTCTCCGGTACATTTGGTACTGCAGGTGGCGGCATCCAGGAATCAAAGCTGAGCGTGGTGGGCCTGGACAGCGTGCCGCTGGCTGCCGCCCTGCCCCCCACCTTCCTGCAGCGGCCCGCCGCCGACTTTTCGGTGGATGAGTGGGAGGTGCGGCTGGGGCAGGCAGCGGGCTGGTGGCGCTGCCGCCACTGCCGCCATGGCTGCTCTTTGCTTTTTGCAGGCCATCTGCACGCTCCGTCACCACTGCTTCTGGTGCTGCCGCCGCAGCTGCCCTTTGCCTGCTCCACCCGCTGCGCTGCTGCCTGCTGCCCGCCTGCAGTCCACTTGCTCCCACCTGCTGCCCCCCGCCTGCCGCAGGCCCTCTATCCACTCAACTATCTCATCAGCGTGGGGGAGGCCCGCGTGGTGCCCGCCGCCGAGGACCCCGACGGCGCCGCGGCGCCGCTGCCCGCGCTGCGCATGCACAGCCGCGGGCCGGTACCGCAGGCGGAAGCCGGGCGGCAGGTGGACAGGCTGGATTTGGAGCTGGACACAGGCAAGGGAGGGGCCTGGGGAGTGATGAACTTCACGCTGGCAGGCGGCGGCAGCCTATTGGGGTGGAGCCTCAGCGACGGTGTGGCGCAGACAGAGGCGCCGCAGGTGCGCCCGTGTGTGTGTGTGGTGGTGGGGTGTGTTGGGGGGGCGCTGCAGGCAGGTATGCGCCTTAGTCCTGTGCGGCAGCGGCCGCGCCGCATGCTGCCCCCTTGCCTCCTCCGCCCCTTTCATCCTGCCCATCTTGGGCTGCATGCGCCTCTCCCTGTGCCTTTTCCTTGCCGCGGCACGCAGGGCGGCGCCTCCCACATGGTGCGCTTTGCCGGCAACCTGCACGCGCGGCGGTACCATTTCTGGCTGGACGTGCCAGCTGGCGAGAAGCTGCGCGTCGGGCTGTACGTCAAGTTTGTGGAGGAAAGCGCGGCGACTCGCCAGCTCCTGGCCGACCTGCCCGACTGGACCTCACCCGCCGCCGTGGTCAGCTACCACTCGCGCTGGCAGTTCTGAGGGGATCGCCCCCAGGGCAGGGCCGGCAAGGAGGGGTGCCCGTGGGAGAGGCGAGGCAGGCAGGCGCGCCAGGTGCCGCCGCCTTGCCTGCCCGAGTTGCTGCGCTGGGTCCCCCGCTTTGCGCATGTTGACAGTACAGGCAAAGCACATTTTGTACATTTTGTACTGGCGTGCACGCCACCTCGCTTTCATTTTGTTCCTGACACGCCGGGCCCGGTCCGCACTTGCTCGACCGCGCCGATCGCCAGTTGGCTTTGTTGTTTGCATAAATGAAGCAGCCAAACACACGGTTAGCGGTTGAGCTCCCAGCACACACAAACAGGATAGCTCTCTCAGCCAGTGCCAGGTGTTGAGGTTTTGAGTTTGGACGGGACAGCTGCCACCACCCGGCCCCATAATGGGTAGTGACAGCCGCCACCCGTCCCCATGACATTTCTTCATCAAAAGACTGCGTCCGGGGCCACGAAGATGAGGAAGATGTAGAGCCCCACCGCCACCAGCAGCCCGAGGACAAAGGCCACCGCCGCGGGCATGGCGCAGGTGCCCTTGAAGGTGGCGCCGATGGCTCGAGGGTACAAGCAGACCACTGTGAAGAGGCCCAGGGTGAGCACGTTGAGCCACGCGCAGTTGTTGAGCGTGCACAGGCAGCAGCCCAGCTTGCGCAGCTGGCGCCTGCGGGGGCGGGGGCGCGGGTGGGAGAGGCGGCAGGCGCGCGGGGCGTAGGCGTGAGCGCGGCCGCAGGTCGGTAGGGGTGGGCATGGTGTGTGTGGGGCAGGCAGCCGCTAGTGACGGCGACAGCAGGAGCACATTGCGCAGACAGGGCCCTGCGCTGCTGCGCCCGCGCTGGACCCTAAACCCCCTTGCCTCCCTCACCTGACCCGCTCCCGTGGCAGCTTGTCCCTCGTGTGCAGGTGGTTGAAGGGGGCCCCGCGCCCCTGCTCCACATCATCCCCCGCGGCCCCCCCGGCCTTGCCTCCGCCGCCGCCGCCAGCGGGGGCCTCGGCCGCCCCCGGAAGAGCCGAGTACTTGAGCTGGCGGTCCTCGTATGCCAGTGCGAGCGGAGAGGTGGCGTGTAGGGCCTCCACGTCGGCCATGCGCCGCGTGTAGTGCCAGGAGAGGCGCCAGCGGCCGCGCAGCTTGCGCTCCACCTTGCCCCGCCCCCCCAGAGCCAGCAGCACCTGTCGAGGGCGGGGGCAGGCGCGGGTCAGGCCCGCGGCAGGCGGAGGCGGAGGTGGAGGCAGGTGGTGGCGGAGGCAGGCAGGTGGTGGCCGTGGCGGAGAGCGCCGCCGCGGTGCGTGCAGTGCAACACAGCACACACGACTACCCCAACACACACGCAGGCACCCGCCCCCCACCACCGCAAGGCACATCACAACACCGCACACCACAGCCGGATACCTCTCAACCAGCCTCCGCCACACCCACCACCACACGCCCATCCAGGGCCACCCACCCGCGCATACTCATCGCCCGTGCAGCTCTCCAGCAGGCACAGCAGCCCCTCCTTGGCGTGCTTGTGCAGCCCCAGGCGCAGGCGGGTGAACATGAGGATGTAGGTCAGCCCGTAGCCCTGCGCCGCAGGGAGGGCAGGCCGGCATGCCAGTGGGGAGGGGAGCGGCTCAGGGTCCAACACACACACACACACACACAGCTCCGAGTCGCAGGTGCGTGACAGCGCCACACCATCCACCCACCCTTCCCAGACACACATCCCCAGCCGCAGGTCCTGCCCTCTCCAGCCTTACAAGACCACAAGGCGTGCAGCGGCGACTGCTCACTGCCCAGCGCCACCCACCCTCAGCTGCGGTCTGGAGCCCCCAGCCCCCAGCCCCGGGAGCACCCACCCGCATAGGCACACCCAGAGATACCCGCACGCACCCCCTCCAGACTGCGGCCCACCCACCCTCAGCTGCGGCCCGACGAAGAAGCGCGCCAGCTCGACCTTGCGGTGCGGCGGCAGCGCGGCCAGCGCGCCGCGGTTGCGCAGCAGACGCAGGAAGGCCTTCTGGTGGTTGGCGTTCCATCCCGCCTCCAGCAGCGTCATCTGCGCCGCAGGGCGGCGGACGGCGGCGGGCGGCGGCGTTGAGTCCCCCCCACGGACATGTTGCCACCACCACACGCGCGCACACACACACACACATGCGCACAATCGCAAGCACACAGCTACACACGCACACACTGAAACCACCCACCGGCGTGGTGGACTCGTAGTGCTGGAAGAAGCGCAGTACGATTCGTGGGATACCGCCCAGATCGTCCAGTACCGCCAGCAGGCTGCGACACAACAGCGACACCACGCATCAAAGCAGAGCCAGGAGCCTGGGAAGCCTCCAGCCCAGGGCTGGGCCAAGCAGGCGGTGCAGCGGCACGCAGGACAGCGCACGCAGCAAGCGAAGCACCCGCCTCTAGCACAATAGTCAGCACCAGCACAAGCAGCAGCCCAGGCAGAGCAGCCGCATGCGCAAGCGCACGCACCCCTCCCCCAGCGGCAGCTCCGCCAGCAGGCTGATGAGCGCGCGCTGCTCGCGGCGGGAGAGGAGCTTGGAGGAGGTGACCAGCCGGCCCGCCCACTGGGCAGCGATGTTGGGGCTGACGCCGCGGTGCTGCCCGCTGCCGACCTTGGCGATGACCTGGAGGGCGGCGGGAGCAGGCGGGAGGTGCGAGGGGGACGGCAGGAGGTGTGAGGCGTGTGCGAGAGCGACAGCGGTGATGGGTGATGGGTGTGGGCGTGGGTGTGGCGCGCTCGGCAGCAGCGAAAATGCAAGCGCATCAACGAAGCATGCATATGCATGCATGTGTGTGGTGCTGTTTTGTGTGTGTGGCTGCCTGCGCCCCCCTCCCTCCCCCTCGCCTTGTTGGACAGCTCCCCGCGAGACGCCAGCTCCTCCAGCACCTCCTGGCTGGCAAAGCCGCGCCCCGACAGCTCCAGCACGCTGACCTGTCGCGGCAGGCACAGCGGGGCGGCGGGGCACAGCGTGATGGGAGCGCGAGCGTGCTTGTCTGGGAACAGCACAGCACGGCACGGCACGGCATGGCACAGCACAGCACAGCACAGCACAGGCAAGCCCATGCTGGGCAATCTCCCCGACAAGAGCGCCCTCCCACAGCGCGCCGCCCTTCCGCCAGCCGCGGCAGTACATACCGCGGCGTCGCGCAGGTGTCCGTAGGCAAATCCCAGTGGGAAGTACGCCTCGTTGGCTCGCAGCAGCGCGATGAGCGCCTGCGCGGCACTGGCCCCTGTGTCTGGCTCCTGTGGCGGGGTGGTGGTGGTGGTGGTGGGGGCGGGGGGTGACATGGGCGGTTGGCGGGGCGGCGGCGAGTTGGGAGGGCGACATGTGTCGCTGCGCGAGGAGGGGGTGGGCCCCGCGGGCAAAGGGGCAAGCCCGGCGCCATGCCAGGCAGCCCGCCGGGAGCAGGTGGTTGCAGAGTAGGCCAGGCAGCACCAACCGCGGAAGGTGCACACACACACGCACGCACAATACTACTAACACAAACACACGCTCACTCACTCTCTCTCACACAAACACACACCTGCACGTAGATGCCGCCGGCAAACCCGTACTGCTCCACCAGGCCTTTGTACCGCCTCACCACCAGCGCATCCAGAGGGTACTGCCGGCAGCCGCCCAGCAGCTCCGCGGCGCGGTCCTCGGGCAGCTGCAGGGAAGGGGGGCCAGCTAAGTCCTCGTCTTGCCGCCTCCTTGCCTTGCTGCTTCTTGGTAAGGCAGGTGCGGCCCAGGACCCGCCGCCAACCACCACCAGCGCCACCTGGGCAACCATCGGTGGCCCAGGCAGCAGGGAGGGCTCGCCTGCAGGCCCCCCGGGGACAGGTCAGACAGGAAGGATGCGCCGTTGAAGAGCACAAACTGGCCGGGGGGCACACGCCCCGCGTCGCACGCATTCTCCAGCCCACTGAGCCCATGGAAGAACAGGACGGTGTTGCAGACGCCTGGCGCGATCTGCAGGGCAGGCCGCGAGGAGGCGCAGCACGCAGCAGGGTGGGCGTGGAGCGGGCGGTACAGGAGGCGCAGCAGGCAGCACAGGGAGGGCAATACAGAGCAGCAGGGAAGGGTGGCAGAGGCGCCAGGGGCGAGCCGCAAGGCAGCGGGCCCCACAAGGCCCCGCTGCAGCTAGGCGCAGGCGCAGGCATAGGCCGCCCCATCCGCAGGCCCTCCCCTCTCCCCTCCCCTCCTCTCCCACCACCCTTGCATACACTGCTCGCTCTGGGTGCTACTCTCGGCTGCTGCCATGCGGCCATTAACCCGGCGCACTGCACCCGTCTGGCCCTCTGAATCCTCTGCACATGCTCAACCACCCACCCGCATGCCCACCTTGAGCTGCTTGGGCTGGAAGCTGCATACGGCCTTGGTTGTGATGCCCAGGCCGCGCAGCATGCTGACAAACAGCTGCAGGGGCGGGCAGCAGGCGGGCAAGCAGGCGGGCGGGCCGGAAGGGCAGTCGGGCATTGAGCTGCGCGGGCAGGCGGGCAGGCAGCTAGGCAGGCAGCAAGCAGGCGCGCGGCTGGCCGGGCCAGTCGCATGGCAGGGCTCCTCCCTGCACACACACACAGGGGCGCACACGCAGGGGCGCAGGCGGGGGCGCTGCGCGTGCCTGAAGGTCGTGGGGAGTCGAGTAGGCACTCTTCACATCCAGATACAGGCCCCCTGGCTCCGACAGCATCGCCAGGCACGTCTGCGCCGCCGCCCGCTGCACCCCCGCCGCCACCGCCGCATCCAGGCAATCCGCTTCCTCCAGCCGCACAGTGAGCACCAGGCGGGGCGCGGAGGGAGGCGCGGCGTGAGTCGCGGGCGCCACTGCGGGCGCCGCGGCGGAGCCGCCGCCGGTACCGACACCGCCGGTACCACGGTCCGCAAGGTGCACCCGGGTCAGGCCGGGGAGCACCTCCACGTTTAAAGTTCTCTTGGCAGCGCCAGACACGACCGCGCGTGCCCGGCTGGCCGAGAAGCAGCCGCACCGGGCGGCGGGCGGGGTCGCTGGGCCGTCCTCTGCCGCCGCCGCGGGGCCCTCCTGCTCCTCCTGCTGCTGCTGCTGCTCCTCCTCCTGCTGCTGTGTCTGCTGCTCCTGCTGCTGCTCCTGTCTGCCGGCAGCGCCGCCATCCGCGGCAGCCACAGGCGCCGCCTCGCCCGCTGCCTCCATGCCGGCCTCGCCAGCCTCGCCGGCACCCGCAGCCGCCGCTGGCACCGCCGCTGCGGCGGCCGCCGCATCCCGGCCGCTCTGCCGCACCAGCGGCACCTCCAAGTGTACAGCCTCCCCACGCAGCAGCTGCGGGCAGCGCTGTGCCAGCTGGCCCAGCGGCAGGTGGGCCATTCCGACCTGCAGGGTCCACACACACACACACAGCACACAAGAGCAGAGGCACGTTACGGGGCGGTACCGCACCCAAAGCCACCTGGCATGGGCGGGACGGCCGGCGCTGCCGCTGCCGACTGGTTCACCCCTCCCCACCCCACCCACGCAATGCGCATGCGAGTGTGAGGTGCGCCGGGCACCAGCAAACAGCGGCGGTCCAGCCGCCAGGCCCACCCCCACCCACACACAGGCACGCGCACACACACAGGCAGCCACACACACACACACAGGCAGCCCCACCCCACCTGCGTGTCTGCCACAATTCCGGCGGGGTCTCCCCTCAGCTCCAGTACCAGCTCCTCCCCACCCCCAAAGCCCAGCGGCAGCGGCCAGAAGCTGAGCGGCGCGCCGCCCACGCCGCCAGGACCGCCGGTACTGCCGCCGTCCTGGCCGGTGCCGCCGCCATCGCCGCCCGCCGAGCGGCCCGCCCTGGTGGCGGCGGCGCCGCCGCCGCCGCCGCTCCAGGCAAAGGCACTGCCGCCCTGGGCCGCCCCGCGCGCCGTCCTGCAGCGGCGCAGCAGGCGGGCGGCACTGGCGGCTTCGGTCTCCTGGCGTCCCCGCAAAAATCGGTGCACGCGGAGGGGCAGCGGTGCGGCGACCCTGTGCCAGCCAGGCAGCCAGCCGGCAGCCAGCAACATCTAGCACACATGACATGCAAAAACATGCGTGCTAGAACAGCCGCGCCTCACTTGACGTCTGGCAGGGTGACACAAGTGCTTTCCAGGGAGGCTCTGAGGTAGGGCGCATCCCAGGCGGCGGCAGGCAGCCCCCGCACCGCATGCAGCGCGGCGCGCAGCCGCCAGAAGCGCGCCGGCGGCGCCGCCAGCGGCAGCGGCGCGTCGCGGGAGCCCTGTACCGCGGTGTTGACGGCGTGGCCAAAGGCGTTGAGCCAGGCCACGGGGCTGGTGCCCTGCGGGGAGAGAGGGAGGGGGCAGGGTGCAGGTGGGAGGGGCGAGGAGGAGGGGGCAGGGGGCAAGGGGTGGGCACGAGGCAGGAGGAGGGGCGGGCGCAGGGTGGGCGCGGGGGGAGTCGAGCGGGCACCTGAGCCTGCTTCGCAGGCACCCGGTGCCGCCGGCCGCTCGACAGGCGGCGGAGAGACCGCTGCATGCTGCCACCAATGCCACAACACCCCCACCCCAGCACGAACCCAGACACACTTCGGCACACATGTACAAGCATACACACCAGCACATTTTATTTGTGTACTGCGATTATTACTTGTTTATACTGTAAACGCACACACAGCACCGCCCTCCCACCTGGCTCCTGATCAGCGCCTGCCCCGCGGAGCGGGCGCAGGTGCGGGTGCAAGGCATGGCTGTGGTGACCGCCTGCGTCACCAGCTGGCCCGCGCTGCCGTGGCTGATGCCCGCGGCGCCCAGGTCTGCGGGAGCGTGCGGGCTGACCCTGCAGGGGCAGGCAGAGACGCAGGCAAGGCAGGCAGAGACGG
>NW_005435048.1:108276-138651 GCF_000147415.1 Chlorella variabilis | reverse complement strand
GCCAGCCACCCGCCCACCCCGCCCCACACAGCGCCACCACAGCCTCCGCCGCCGCCGCAGCCTGGGAGTCTCACCAGATGTCCCACTCCTGGGCAATGGGGCGGTACCCGTATCGGTTGGGACGCCGTAGCGAGCGCTGGTACCGCTCAATCCTTCCGGCGGCCTCGTCCAGCCCCCGCCTGCGCAGCCCCGCAAGCAGGCGGCTGGGGTCCCGCTCGGGCCGCCGCTGGGCTGGCTCCGCTGAGCTGGCACCAGCCGGCGGCGGTCCAAAGCTGCTGTCAGGGGCAGCGGGGCCGTCGGCGGCGCTCATCTGCTGCTGGGGCGGCGCTTGAGTGGGTGCATCCGGCCCAACGCCCGGACCGCCGCCTGAGGCTGCCGCGGTGGCGTCCGCGGCATCTGCAGGGCTCTCGTCAGCAGCCGTGACATCCGCAACCGCCGCGGCGCCAGCAGCGCCTGCCTCCCCGCTGCTGCTGACTGCCCCGCCGCCGCCGCCGGCCTGCCTGCTCTCCGAGTCCTCCTCCTGCTTCGCCTCCTGCTCCTCAACCTCTGCCTCCTCCACCTCTCCCTCCTCCTCCTCCTCCTTTGCTTCCTCCTCCTCCTCCACCACCACCACCACCACATCAGCCACGCCTAGCGCCTTGGCCGAGCCGCTGCGGACCGCGCCGTAGGCGGCCAGCACAGGGTTGTTCTCCAGGCAGGGCATGAGGGCCAGGTGCAGGCGGGTCAGCCCCTGGTTGCTCCGGCCCTTGGACAGAAGCTTGAAGCCCGCTGCCACTCTGCACACAGTGGCACAACATACACTCAGGTGCTGGGGCAGACGGGCATGGGTGGGGACGCAGCAAGGCTTGGGGATGCCAGGAGGAGCAACGGCAGGGATAAATTGGAGGCAGGGAGGGGGCGAGGGCCGCCATCGCACCAGGTACCTCTCCGCTGGCGGCGCGGCAGCGGCAGCAACACGCCCGGGTGGCAACAGCAACAGCACTGCGACAGCACAGCAACAGCACGGCAACAAGCGCGGCTGGCAGCCAGCCCTGGGGCCCTTCCTCGCCGCACCGTGAGGCGCCCGGCCTGGACATGCCACCCTTGCAGCATAGACTGCCGCCGGGCACGGCCCTGCCCCCGGCGACGGGCCGGCAGGAGCAGGCGCGCACCATACGCTGCCGCCGGGCCCTGCCCTGCCCCCTGGAATGGCGCACCTCTTGGCGCTGGCAAAGGCGCCAGGGTCCTCCCTGTGGAGCGTAGCCTGCCAGCCGGGGTCGCCCAGCATGCTCAGCGCGGCGCCCATGAACGCTGTATGCCAAGCCAGGCAGTGGGAAGGCCGCGGGTGGCAGGCAGGCAGGCAGGCAGGCGTGAGAAGGCACACGTCAACATGGCAGCTCTGCGGCAACACAGCCGGGCCATGCAGCATGCACACGCACACACACGCGCGCACACAAATACATACGCAGACACGCTGGCAGACACAGACGCACATGGCTGCCAGCGGCCCGGCAGCGGGGGGTAGCGGGGCGCCCGAGCCAGGATCACAGGCGCAGCCTCAGCTCCCAGTAGAGTGCTGCCCTCACGCATGGAGCAGGGCACGCATGCAGCAGGGATCAGCACCCTGGCTCACCCCCATGCCCGTAGGAGTGCAGGTGCAGCGGCAGCGGCACCAGCGGCAGCTCCAGAGTCAGCCCCTGCTGCACCGCATCCGCCAGAGGCTGCCCCCCCCGTCGCTGCTCCCAGCGCTGGCGCCACACCCCGACGTGCTCGTCGCGAGGGCCCGCCCCCAGCCCCGCCTCCCCACGCTCCTCATCCGCTGCTGCTGCTGCGCCGGCGGTCCGCTCGACCGGCCGCTGCCAGGACAGGAGGCGGATGAAGGTCCGGCTGGCCCGGAGGCTGCGTGCGGCCGCCAGGGAGGCCCCCGCGCCGGCAGCCTGCTCCCTGTGGAGCAGCGAGGAGGCCGGGTGCTGCAGCACGCGGTAGCTGAGCTTCAGGCTGACGGCGGCGGCACGCAGAGGGGGCGCGCTGGCGCTGTGCTCGGGTGCATGCTGCCGCTGCTGCTGCTGCTGCGAAGCAGCAGGGGGAGGGGGAGGCTGCACTCCAGCCTGCTGGCCCGACTCCGCAGGCTCGCCGATGCTGCCGACGACATGGGCCGCTACTGCCATCTCTATCGCCGCTTCCCTGCCGCCGCCGCCGCCATCGCGCGCCGCGGCTGCTGCATCCCGCCCCGGCGGCTGTTCGTGCGCCTGCTGCTGCTGTTCCTGCACTGCTGACGCAGCATCGCCTGGTTGCGACCCGTGCCATCCGCGGCGGCGTGCCAGCAGCGCCGCCTCCACCGCTGCATTGAGCTCCGCGTCGTCGCCGCCACCGCCGTCGGGCCCGCCTGGGCGCTGCCGCGCCTCCCACTCATCCCCGGCCCTTGCGGCGCCCTCCAGGGCGCTCTCCACCGCGTGCGCCAGCCTGCCGGTCTTGCCGTCCTGGAGCTGCAGCGTCACGTGGTGCCAGCCGTGCGGGTCTGCCTGCGGCGCGGCGGCGCCGCCGCCCGGCGCCAGCGCCGGTAGCGGCAGCACACCGTGCGCGCTGACTGTGCCGCTGGAACATTGTGCCAGCCCGCTGGCGCTCTGGTCGTGCACCTGTATGAGCAAGCAGGGGAGCAGGCGCGGGGGAGCATCCGGGTGCAGGGGCATCAGAGAGCGGCCTGCTGGGGCTGCAAGCGCAGGGGCTGGCACACACGCAGGCAGGCGGCAGCAGGGCGGCAGGTCACTCTGCGCCGGCTCACCCGCAGCCCGAGCTGCGCCGCTGCCAGCTGCACCGCAGCCCAGGATCCCAGGTAAGCAGTAGAGCCGTGGCTGGCGGCAGGCGCGGTCGTCCATTTGGTGCCGCCGCCCAGGTGCACCTGCGGTAGCGGGCAAAGCGGCCGTCGGCGCCGCCGGTTGCCACTAGCAGGCTGCCGGCAATCCGTGCGTACTCAGCGCTGCTGCCATGGCAGGATGCGCTCACTGGCCGCTCCAACGGTTGACGAAGGCCGAGAAACAAGGCAAGTGTGTTTCACAGGGACCGCCGCAACGGAATATAAACCCACAGCCCAACGCACCTCCACCACCACTACGGTGCCCGCAGCGGGAAGCCCTAGCGCTGCGTGCAAGCGCAGCTCGATCGTCTTGTGCTGCATCCTTCCGTCAACCCATTGCCGCCGCTGAGCTCCCCTTTGGCATCTACAAGCATCAAGCAGCCACACGCGACATCGTGTTGACTACCGTAGAGGCTGATGTGGGCACAGCAGGCGCGCCGTGCCGCTTCCGCTTTGAGCAGCGCCGCCGCTGCTGTCATCCCTCGCTGATCGACGCAGCTGGGGACATCTGACAGCCACCCCTTCTTAACTCTGGTCAGCAGCAAGTGGGACCTGTGTCCTTCAGCATGGTGGGATGCCGTGCTTGCAGAACCATTGGACCTGTCTGGGGGGCGGCCGGAGTTCCCGCCGTCGTCGCCGCTGCCAGTTCCCCGTTTATTTTGTTACAGTTCCCAGTGATGCCGATATCAAGCTTGGATCCATACAGGTGCGTGGTCAAGATGACCAGAAAAGCAATGGGCTAGCAGCAACGGGTCAGCGGTCAACATGCAGGGCAGGCCCAACACGGCGCTGGCGCAGCGGCTGCTTTCAAGGTGAGGGGCAGGTGCAGACAATGGCAACAAAAGGCTGGATACAGACCAGAGCGGCGACGATGTTGCATATATGGGTAGGACGAGATCGAGTCAGAGTTTTATTGTCTTGTTGGGGGCAGGCAGAGGCTAAAGGCAGCCATGTGGCACGGTTTCATGTGGAGGGTCCTCAGCGGTGGTGGGCAGATGCAGGGCAAGTGTTGAGATATTGATTATGGGGCAAAGCGGGATGCGGTGGAGACTTTGAAAGATTAGACTGAGTGGGATTCAGGTTTGGGTTGTCTGATGGGCAGCATGGCGGTGGCCCCTCCCAGCGCTGGCGACGGTCGCGACAAAGTTGCGCATCGGTGTGGTGGGGATCAGGAAGCTGCGGCAGGAACGACGGCAGGCACGCACCGCACAATGAGGCGGGTATGTGCTCGGACCATTGCGATGTGGTAGCGTGCACACACGTGGATGGACAGATGTCGAGGAAAAATGATTGCATGAAAGGGAAAAGGTTATGTGGCGGCCTTCCCACAGATGGGGGCCACATCCCCAGCGAGGCAGCGGCAGCAGCCGGTGAAAACAGCGGGCGCCGCGCGTGCCGTCACACGCCAGGTGTCAGGTTCACGAGGTCTTTGAAAATATTCATGAAATCAAAGGGCTTGGCTTGAGGAAAAGTTATGGTTGGCCAGCGCTAGTCCAATGGGTGTTGCTCCAACACTGTGATGTGCTTGATACAGTAGCGCCATGTGTGGGCTGGGTAGTTGTCGTCGCGCATGAGCCTGTCAGGAAGATGTGGCTGGGGCAGCACACCTGGGCCTGGCTGCACAAGGCCGCAACAGACAGACGGGCGGAGGCGGCCCCGAGCAGCAGCTCTTTGCCATGCTGCCCTATTGCCAGCAGGATCCCCCCCTGTGCTGCAAGTAGAGCTGGCGGCCCTGCAGCAGGGAGGCGGAAAGGGCGGCGAAGCCGCAGTGGCAGGTGTGAGGCGGCAGTCGCTCCCTGGAGCGGCGACCAGCAGGGCAGGTGTGCCAGGCGGCATCCACAGATGCTGGGCTCATGCTTGAGGCCCAGCATGCATAGCAGGCTGCGCCGTCCCAGGAACCGCCGCCGCCGCCACCGACACATTCGCCACAGCAGTTTCACCCCCACAGCGGCGGGTTAGCCCGCCCACCTTCCAAGCCTCCTCCACCATCTCCTGGCACTCTGCCTCCAGCCCCTGCAGCCGAAAACAGTGAAGGCGGCATATGTGGCACGATGCCTTGCTGTACTCAGGGCCAAGGGTGTGGATGCGCATGGCATGCCAGGCCTGGGCATGAGGCCAAGGGCCGGCAGTCAGACGGTGCAACCCGCGGGGCGCTGCCGCCGCCGCCAGCCCCGCAGGCGGCGGTGTGTGCCTCAGGCGAGCAGGCGTGGCGTGGTGCCAGCATGGGGCAGCCGGAGAGACACCTGCAGCTGCATGATCGCCACGATGGACATCATCTTGTCCCGCCCAAACACCTGCGGCACAGGGAGCGGCACCGCCAGCGGTACATCAGCGGTACAGCCTGAGCTGGCAAGCAAGGCCGTCAGCCCGGCTGGCGCCGCTCTGGTGGCAGGACCTGCGGCAGCCTGCAGGCAGTGCTCCGCGAGCAGCCCCCTGCCTGCCCTGCTGCCCTCTGCTCGCGCGGTGGTCACCAAACAGCCGCACCGCCGCCACGTCACCACCACCCACCGACGTCGCAACAAGCACACATGCGCCGTGCATGCGCAGATGCGTCACCAGGAGCGGTCCGCCGCCGCACCTGGCCGATGCCCTTGCGGGAGAGGGCAAACACCACCGGCACGCCGTGCAGCGCAGCGTCGTGCAGGATGCGCTGCAAGGCGCGCACGGGGTTGATGTGGGCGGTGGAAGAGACACAAATGTCTGGCGCCACGATGAGGCACTGGGCGGAGGCCACCACCTTGCCAACCTGCAAGGCGCAGGGGAGGAGGCGGGGCAGCAGAGGATTCAGGGTTGGGCAGATGGGACAGCAGGAAGGGTGGGGCGTGGGGCTCAGAGCGCCACATGTGGCGCTCTGCACAGTGGATGAGCCACAGCGGATAAGCCACAGTGGATGAGCGGTGACGCTCCTGGGCATTGCGCGGTGGTCGTGGCGGGCAGCAGCAAGCTGGGTGGTCAGCACAGCAGCAGGCAGCTGGAGACGGGAGCAGGGGCAGTGCAGGGCGCTGGCCGCGACAAGAGCCAGCGGCCCTGCGGGCGCCGCCACTGCCGCCGTGGCATGGCTGGGAGCCTGCAGGCGTGGCTGCTCACCTCCTTGAGAGAGCAATAGTAGCGGCGGCCCAGCAGCTTATAGGCCTGAGGCTCGTCGCCGAGCTGCAGCACAGGCGGCGGGGAGGTCGGGAGCCTCAGAAAAGGGATGTACCGTGGGGAGGGGCCACACGTGGTGTCTGCTGCAGCAGCAGCGTGCAGCAGCGCCGTCGCGGCAGGCGGCGGCGAGGGGCGCGGCCGGCAGAGGAGCTGGGAGCGGCGGCCGAGCACACTCGGCGCTGGGGCGGGCGCGAGCACCCCCACCTGGAGAAGCTTCAGCGCCGCCAGAGCGCTGGTGGCAAGCGTGTTGATCCTCTCGCTGATGATCTGCAGGCAGGCAGGCAGGCAGGCAGGCAGGCAGGCAGGCAGGCGGCGGGATGGAGGGGAGGGGCTGGGGAGATGCAGGGTGGCAGGCGCCTGTCGGGCAGCAGGGCACAGGAAGCATCGGGGGCAAATGTTGGAGCAAGGGAGGCAAGCGGCACGCCAGGCGGCTGCGACAGCAGGCAGCTCCCTCCTTGCAGTACGAGAATCCACCTGCTGGCAGTACGGCTGGTACCGCCCCTCCAGGCCCACCAGGCACTCTGGCGGCTCCACCTCAGCGGCCGCATGGTGCGACATGGAAGCTGCCTGCAGTGCGGCGTCGGGGGCGGACACCGCAGGGTTATTTTGCACCTTCAGTGCCAAGCACTTGGCGGGAATGGAGGAGAGCAGCAGGGTGGCAGCAAGCCATGCAGAGGGCAGCAGCTGGTGGGGGAGAGAGTGGGTTGGGAGTGGTGGGCCGGAGCCGGCCAGGCGGCGCTTGTCAGGGCGAGCAGCCTTGCCGGCCGGCAGGCAAAGCAGAGCATGCACAGCACGCCGCGGGGCGACAGGCCGGTCACCACGAGGCTGGGCTTGCCTGCGCGGTGTGGGCGAGGTGCCACAGCCTGGATACGGCGCCGCCCTGCGGCACCTGGCCGGCAAAGGGCGGCAGCTGCCGCTGCGCCGCCGCCGCCACCTGCTGCAGCAGCGCCTGAAGGTGCAGCCGGTCGCCAGCGGCCAGCGCCGAGGCGGCAGACGCCCATGCACCCCCCTGCTGGTGCTGGTGCTGGTGCTGGTGCTGGTGCTGGTGCTGGTGCTGGGTTGCCTGCAGGGGTGCGGCGCCGCCGTGGGGCTGGCACAGCCCGGGCACTGCCCAACCGTGCTGCACCGCGTATAGCATCGCCAGAGAGGGATGCAGCAGGGAGGCGGGCGGCGCCAGCTGGCAGGAGGAGCTGCCATAGTCGGAAGCAGCGGCGCCCGCCACACCCAGGCCAGCCAGGCCGCCGGAAGCGGGGGTCGAGTGGGGAGCAGCGGCCGCGGCGGCCGCGTTGCCGCCCCCCAGCCCCCAGCCGCCGCCCGCCGCCGCCGCTGCCGCCTGCTGCTGCTGCTGCAGCAGCAGCGCCGCCACGTCCAGTGGCAGCTGCTGCGCGTCCGCGGCCGCCGACAGTGCGGCCAGGTTGTTGTGGGAGGCAGAGGCGGAGGCAGAGGCTGAGGCAGAGGCGCCCTTGGTGCTGGAGGAACGGGGGGTGTAGTCCGGGCTGGAGTAGTCTCCCAGGGACGAGCAGCACGCCAAGGGGTCCCCGTGGTGGTGGGCCCCGGGCTGCGGCGTGGGCGGCAGGCTGCCTGCCGCCGCCTCATCAAGCTCTCCCGACAGCCGCAGCTGCTGCAGCAGCTCCGCCAGGGTGGCGGCGTCGGGCCCCGCCGGCTGCCCGCCGCAAGGGTGAGCTGGGCAGGGCGCCGCGGACGCGCTCAGCAGCCCGGCCGCCTGGGAGCAGGAGGCGCCGTGCCTGCAGGGGGTGGGCACAGGGGGCAGGTGGGGGCGGCTGGGGTAGACGGCAGGCGGCGGCAGAGATGCCGGGCAGCCGGTTTGAGCGGGCGCCTGCACGGTTTTGACCCGGAGGGCACGCAGAGCAGTGGCAGCGGCAGCAGCAGTAGAAGTGGCAGCGGCAGCAGCGCGAGCCGGCGCCAGCGTGGCAGCCGGTGAGCAGGCATGAGCAGCGGGGTCCCGCACCCATCGAGCAACCCCGGCAGGTCCAGAGCAAACAGGGCGCTGCTGTTGAGGCACTCCTCGTAGGCCGAGGGGGCGGGAAAGGCGAGGGCGGGGTGCTGGGAGGGCGGTGATGGCGCTGCGCCTGCAAGCGGGCGGGGCAGGGGTGGGTGGCACAGCTGCTGGTGCCCTCAGGCGACGGGGCAGCGGCGGCGGGGCAGTGCCGCAGGCAAGGCGCCGAGAGGTCGGGGGGCGACAGGGGAAGGGGGGACCCCGGCTGGGCTGGAGGCAGGACCTGGAGAGATGCAGGCGAGCGGGCAGGCGTGGGGCGCCGGTGCCGGCCAGCGGCGGAGCAGCAGAGCCACCTCGCCGGCGGTGGCAGGGCCGGGACCGAGCGGCGCGATGAGGAGGGAATCGCAGAGCGGGCGCTCACCCGCGCTCGATTCCTCGGCGCCAGCAGCCCTGTGCGCAAGGGCGCTGGCCTGCTTGGCGTGCGCCATCACTGTGGCGGCGTCCAGCGCAGGGTATACGATGCCAGGCGGGTGGGGCAGGCCCTGCATGCAAAGGGGGCGGAAGCGGGCGTGGGGGCGGCAGGGCTAAGTTGCTGGGCAGGGCCGTGCACGAGCAGCTGCTGCAAGTGCATCCCCGACGCAGCATTTTGAGCGCGACGGGAGGCCCCGAGGAGCTCGGTTGGGAGGCGGTCAGCAGGGCAATGCTGAGGGGGCCATCGCACTCGCGGCGCGCCCTGCAGGCTTCCCCCCTGATCATCAGAGCCAGGGGAGCCAGGGCGGCCGGTGTGCAGCGGCGGTGCACAACTGGTCCTCCTCTTCCACACCGATTCAAGGTGGCCTCGCCCGCCTGCGCAGCTCGGCGGGCCTACCTGCGCCTCTTGCATGCTCTGAATAGGCCGTGTGGTTACTTCGGGGGCCTAACAGTGCAAGGGACGGGCGCAGTGGAACGGTTGCGCACTGAACGCGCGTTATCTTGCACGAGAGCGGGACGTGGACTGTTCCTGAACAATGAAACACCGACAGGACACTGGACTTAGCGCCTTGAGTCATGTGGTCAAGCGAGGCCAGAGGTCCTCGCTGCTGTGCTGGCACACGAGGGCAGCAGATCGGTGTCCGACCATCAACCTGCGGCTGCGAGCTCGAGGCCATAGATCAAGTCTATGTGTGGATGGGGCTCTGCCAGCGCTGGCACGCGGGCTAGCCCCGTCCACCGCCCTCAGGGCAGGCTGCCCGCTGGCGTTGCCGCTTGTTGACCCCTCGCCTTCCGCCTCTTGCGCTTGCCACCTGGCACATCCAGGCACTCAGCATGGACATGGTTTTTCTTGCACCAAGCTAGACGCGGGCAGCATGACGGGCGGGCAGCGGGGCCAGGGCGGCACACACCGGCGGGCGTGGGCTGGGTGCAGCGCCGGCATCAGCTGCCGCTGCCGAATGCACAGCGCCTCCCTCATGAACTGCAGCAGGAGCTAGGTGCTGGGGCCAGGTCGCCGGCCGCTATTGGTTCCCTCCGGCAGCAGCAGGTTGGGGAGCCGACACCCGCTGGCGGACTTGAAGCGGCAGCGGGGGCAGGCAGCGGGGGCCAGGCAGCGCATTCAGCCTGGAATCCATCATCCCCTGGCCATTTGGAGATAGTGGTGCAGGTGCACAGAGCGCGGAAACACACCGGTCGTGACGTCCAATCCTGAGCATACCTGCCAGAGCAGGGGCAGCTGCCCTTCCAATTTCCCGAGGGCTTGGTCGAGGAGGGAGGGCCGATCCAACCCCGGATCCACTTCGTCGGGCAGCACTCCACGTCAGTCCAGCTGGGCAGCTGGGCAGTGCCGCACAGTGTTTCTGAAAGCTGGCGAAATCGCCAAATGCTGGCGAAATCGGGCCAAAAAACGGCTCTGGCGGGCGATTGGCCGAAGGCCATCGCCAGCCAGGGCTGGCTAAATGAGGGCAGGCGGCGGGGCGACATCGCCAGCGCGTCGCCAGCCCCCATGACTGACATCGCCAATATTTTGAGGAGAAATGGCCAATTTTCCTCAGGAACTTCACTCCATAGTGTTAAACAAGCGCCAGCTTGCTGGGGGCTTCGCCCCCAGTCCCCCAAAAGGGAGGCAAGTGCCGACAAAGCAACAGCGGCGCCGCATGTGGCCGCTGCGCTGTGCCAGGCGCAAGGGTGGCTCCCCCGCATTTCGCCAATCCTCAATGTGCCATCGCCAGCTGATTGGCGAAATTTGGACGCGACAGCAGTCCTCATCGCCCGCCCATCGCCAAAGCTGCCACGAGGGCCAGAAACACTGGTGCCGCAAGAGCAAGCCCGGCTGATCAAAGAGCACTGTGCCATCCCTGCCGATGCGTCACATGCTGGTTCGCACTCTAGGCGCCTCAACATCACCCCACATTGTGGTGAAGTGGTTGCGCCATCCCCGCACCGCCGCACTCGCCTCTGCCCCCGGCAGGGAGCCGCCACCGGGGCGCCTGAATTGCACCTCTCCCTCACGCGGCCTGCCCACCGCGCGCCGCGCAAGCCCTACCACCGCCGCCGCCGCCAGCAGCTCCGCTCCCGTCGCTAACGCCGCCAGTACTATGCCCACCGAGCGGCTGCCTGGCGAGTGGGAGTCCCCCATCACAAGCGAGCTGATCACCTCGGCGGTAAGCCATTCACTCCCCGCACACTGCTACACGGCCCTGGGCTGCCGCGCAACACCTGCCCGTCGCGCCCGCCTGCCACCGGCGGCGCAGCGGCTCCCATATGCCGCGCGCCCCTCCCTCCTGCCTGCTGCCTCCTGCCTGCCGCAGACCAAGCGCCTGGGCGCGCCCAGCTTCGCCCCCAACGGCGACCTCTTTTGGTTGGAGGGCCGGCCGGCGGAGAAGGGGCGGCAGGTGCTGGTGCGGCGGCCCCATGGCGGCGCAGCCGCCGCCGACCTCACGCCCGGCCCCGACAGCGGGCTCAACGTGCGGACGCGGGTGCAGGTGGGAGCGCGAGATCGGGTGGAGTAGCGGGCAGCTTGCCGTGGCCGTGACAGGGCGCGTGGCGCGCGCGCAGCGGCAGGCGAAAGCCGCAGGCCGCAGCCACGCCGCGGCAGGCCCTATGCTCCCCTCTCTCGCATCCCCGCCAAGGGTGCCGGGGCGGCGGCGGCCTGCCTGCCTGCGCTTGTGTGCAGGAGTATGGCGGCGGGAACTACACTCTCACCGACTCTGCCGCCTATTTCTCCAACTTTGGGTGAGGCAGCCAACAGTTGTGCGAGGGGCCTTCGCGCGGGGATCCTTGCGCCGGCCACAGCGTCGGCCACGGCATGCGGAGCGGCGCGGAATCTCTCCTCTGCTGTGGCAGCCGTGCACCTGCTGCATTGCCTTGCTTCGATCCGCGGGGTGCCTCCCAGCTGCCGGCCTCCGACTGTGTGTTAGTTCAGAAGTCCCCGCTGACCGGCTGTGGCGGTTCTCTGCGCCGCCGCCGCCGCAGGGACCAGCGCTTGTATGTGCAGCAGCTGGCGGCGGGAGGCCCGCCGCAGCCGGTCACAGCTGAGGGAAGCAAGCTGCGGTTTGCAGACGGGGAGGTGGATGGCGGCAGGGGCAGGTGCGCGTGGCGGGCAGGTGCTGGTGGCTGCTGCGTGCACGGCAGCACGGCACAGCGCGGCCGGGGGCCGCCGCTGGGCCAGAGCTGCTGCAGGCTGGCCCCCGGCCTGGGGCTGGCCACGACCTTTGGGCCCAGCAGCGTGTGAGGGAGCCGCGGCAGGCCTGCATGCCGGCGCCGCCTGGCAACAAGGGGGCGCGAGGCGAGCGGCGGCACAAGGCAGCGTGCGCCCCCACCCAGCTGCGGGCCCAAGAGGCGGCGCCATGCTGCCACGCACGTTCCTCCTGCGTTGCGTGCTGGAAGGCCACAACGTTTGTGAGGACCGCAGCGCTGCTCGCTTGCGTCATGCCCCTCTGAATGTATGTGAATGCACCGCGCCCGTGTGTGCAGGCTGGTGTGCGTGGTGGAAGACCACAGCGGGGGCGGCGAGGCGGTGACCACGGTCGGCGCTGTGGGTGAGCGTGGCCTGCCGAGCAGAGCGGCAGGTGGTGGGAGGCAGCTGAGCGGCTGCAGGTGCCAGGAGGTAGCTGAGCGGGAGGTAGTGGGAGATAGCAGCATGCTGCAAGGGTCGGCCGGCCGCCATGACAATCGCAACAACCCCGCCAACACCCGCACTCACGAGCCTCCACCAACACCCGCACCCAACCCCGCCGCAGACCTGGCCAGCGGCGCCGTCACCACCCTGGTCAGCGACGCCGACTTCTACGCCTGCCCCCGCCTGAGCCCAGACGGCTCCCGGTGAGCCCGCCCGCTGCCCTACTGCCTCTGCCTGCTGATTGCCGTCTCACGCCTGCTGCTCCCTTGCTTCTGCCTGCCGCTCCCTTGCTTCTGCCTGATGCTCCCTGCCTCCTTCTGCTGCTCCCCCGCCCCCGACTGCTGCTCCCCCGCCTCTGCCTGCTGCCCGACCGGCCAGCTGCCCGCTCCATGCCTGGCCCTGCGGCTGTTCCGCGCTGCTCTTCCTGCGGGGAACGATGCTGGCTGATGTGCCGCCGGCAGCCAGCCCGCACGCCCACGCCGCACCCTTGCCAAGCAACCAGCCAGCTTCCTCTGCCCGCTGCTGTTTAGACACATGCGTGTGTTCTGTCTGTGCAGGCTGGCGTGGGTGGAGTGGACGCATCCCAACATGCCGTGGGACGACACTCAGCTGTGGGTGGCTGACGTGGCGCCAGATGGCACGCTGGCCGGCCACCGCAAGGCGCGCGGGCGTGGCATTGGATGCCAGGGGTTTGGACTGAGCGGGAGGGGGGTCCTCTGCCGTGCGCAGCTGCTCCTGCACTGCCGCCGTCGTGCCAAGCGGCGACTGGGCAGCCGGCGCTGGTGGCAGCCGCTCCGCTCCCATCAGTTTTGCTCATGTTCTTTTCTCTGATGGGAGGATCAGCCGCGCCGGGCGTTGCAGGTGGCGGGAGAGGAGGGGGAGTCTGTGGTGCTCCCGCAGTGGGGCCCCGATGGCTCCCTGTATTTCGTCTCTGGTGCGCCCGCCTGCCTCCTCCGGCCCGCGCGGCCGCCCCCCGGCCCGCCGTCCCAGCGCGCATGCCTCCCGTCCCCTGCCCCCGACCTGCTGCCGCCGCATGAAGGGTGTGGCGCCTGCTTTCCGATCCACAGGGCCATCCCGCGGCCGTAGGGGGGCATCTGGCGAGCCGGCCCCGCACCGCCAGCCAAAGCTGGCTCCTGAGCTGTGCTCCCTCCCCCTGCCTGCAGATGCGCCTGAGGGGTGGTGGAACCTGCATGTGTTGGGCACTGACGGCAAGGTGCGGCTCCTGTACCGCCTTGCTGGCATGCGCCTGGGGGGCTACAAGCCTGGGGCGACGGCCGCCAGGGCCATGCCCCTCCTGGCATCGTTGCATTGCGACCCTCCCAGAGGGGTTGTGCATGATTGTGCTTGTGTGTGTGTGTGTGTGTGTCGGCTGTCCTGGCGGCGGCTGCGCCCGAGCGGCGGCGCTCCTCCCCTGCCTGTGGCCCCGCCCCGCGCAGGTGGCGGCGGTGCTGCTCATGGCTGCCGAGTTTGCTGCACCCATGTGGCAGTTCGGCCAGAGGTGGGTCTGGGGTTATGGATCAAAGGGATGGAGGAAGCTTGAAAAGCTGCCGCCTCACGAGAGAGAGGCCAGCCAGCTGCTGCCATGCTGCTGCCCACATGGCTCGAGCAGACCTGGCCCCTCCTGGGTGCCCCCTCCCCCTTTTTGCAAAGGCACGCATCTTCCCACCCACCCGCATCTCTGCCCTTCCGCGCCCCGCAGGCCCTTCCATGTGCTCAGCAGCGGCCGCATCTTGGCTGTGTATAATGACCCCAAGAAAGCGGGTGGGTGGAGGGCCCAGGGGTGGGCAGGCGGAGGGCCCAGGGCGGGAGCAGGGCACAGTGCCCGGTGTCGCAGCCATCCAGCAGCCCGCAGCAGCCTGCGACGCTTTTTCCGGAAAGGTTCCGACCCGGCGCCCTTCCCCGCCCGCCGCTGCCCCTCGCCTACCCCTGATCGCGGCCACCCTTGAAACAAGCCCCCAGTTCCCACCGGTCCCGCCACCGGTCCCGCCACCTTCCCGCCACCTTCCCCGCACGCCCCATGCAGGCTCCACCCTGGCGCTCATCGACCCCGCCAGCAAGGCGGTACAGGAGCTGGACAGCCCCTTCACCTCCTACGGCACGCCCACCCTGGCTGTGCACGAGGTGAGCGTGCACAGCGTCTGAACCCACTTTCGAGGTGTGGAGATTGTTGGGTTGTTGTTGAGCTGTTGAGATTTGTGAGTTTGTGGCCAAGGCTGCTGCTGCTCCTGCGCCCGCCGCTGCTGCCACGGCTGTGTGGCACGGTAGCTCCAGCGCAGCCCTGCCGCCGGATTGAGTGGGCTGGGATGCCTGAGCGGGCTGGTGGGCACCGCACCGCCTTGAGCCACTCCCAGCCAAGCTGTGGCCATCGCTACCGCCGTGCCGCTGCTGCGTGCAGGGCGCGGGCGGCATACAGGTGGCGGTGGTGGCTGGCAGCGCCCTGCAGCCCCCTGCGGTGGTGCTGCTGGAGGCGGCCAACCTGGAGGAGCTGGCAGCCAGCAAGCCCGAGGACTGGCAGGTGGTGGAGCCATCCACCACCACAGAGGTAGGCCGGGCGCTGCGTGCCTTGCCGCTGCTTGCCTTGCTGCTGCGAGGCAGCTGCCTGCTGCCCTGCCCACCGCCCCACGCAAGCTACGTGCGGCTCCCCTGACTGAGACATGGCCATGTCTATTTCTCCCCCCCCCCCCCCACACACACACACAAATTCACCTCTCTCCTCCCCATCTCTACTCTCCATCTGTCCTCCCCACTTTCCTGCCGCCCTCCTCACCCCCTCCCCGTCCACGTGCGCCCCCGCCGCAGGTGGACCCTGGCTACCTGTCCGAGCCCTCGGCTGTGGAGTTTGCCACAGAGGGCGGCCTCACCGCCTTCATGAACTACTACCCACCCCGCAACAAGGTGGGTGTGCGGTACCAGGGCGGTACCAGGGTGGTACCAGGGCCGTAGGACAGTACCAGGACCGTAGGGCGGTATCAGAGCCGCACCAGTGCAAGCTGGCTAGGAGCCGAACTGGCCTGCTGAGCTGGCACCACGCTTTGGCCACGCTGTGGTCGCACCCACGCTGCGCTCCGTGCCGTGCTGTGCCGTGCTGTGACGCACTGTGGCGTGCTGCGCTGACCTGGCCGCACCTCTGCGCTGCGCTGACGTGGCGCGTGCAGGACTTTGCGCCGCCCCCCGGCGCCCTGCCGCCGCTGCTGGTCAAGATCCACGGAGGGCCCACCTCCCAGGCCAGCACCGCCTTTACCCTTAGCCTGCAGTACTGGACCAGCCGAGGTGTGTGTGGGGCGTGCGTCTGGGGTGCAGGGTGTGCTGGTTTGCTGGAGCGCCGTCTGGCAAAACTGCGGCCCACAACCGGCAGGCCGTGCCGCGACCGACAGGGGCTGGGTTTGCCTGCATTGAGCCTGCGGCCAGGCAGACAGCAAGCTGCGTGTGCTCGAACGGCCAAACAGACACACACACACACAGAGCAGACGTTGCCGTGGCCGGTGCCGCCCAGCTGAGCGCAGGCGCATCCACCAGCGCACCGCCTCGCCCGCTGTGCCCGCCGCGCGTGCTCCCACAGGCTTTGCCGTCGCTGACATCAACTATGGAGGCTCCACGGGTTACGGCCGCGCCTACCGCGCCCGCCTGCGCGGCGCCTGGGGCGTGGTGGATGTCGACGACTGCTGCGCCGCGGCGCGCCACCTGGCGGAGCAGGTGTGCGTGTGTGCGTGTGTGCGTGTGCGTGTGCGTGTGCGTGTGCGTGTGTGTGTGTGTGTGTGCACATAACAGGTTGGGGAGGGGTGGCTGCTGCAGCGCGGCCCGCCACCTGGCCGCGCAGGCACGTGCTGTGTGTGTGTGTTGAGGGGGTGGGCTGCTGCCAGGTAGCAAAGCAGTCGGGGAGGGTAGCAAACGTTTTGAGCTTATTGATGATGGCCAGGCCAGGCTGCCCCAAGCGGCTGCCATCAGGCTGCGCGGCTGGCTGGCTGGAGGCACTGGCTGGCTGGCTGGCCAACCGCCGCTCTCCCTCCCGCCCTCGCCTCTGCGCCCACCGTCACTCTCCCTCCCGCCCCCGCCTCTGCGCCCACCGCCGCCGCAGGGCAAGGTGGACCCCCAGCGCCTCTGCATCGACGGCGGCAGCGCGGGCGGCTACACAACGCTGGCATGCCTGGCCTTCAGGTGGGGAGTCGGGCCCCAGGGAGGGTCTGCCGCGAGTTGCATGGCTGTCGGCGGTCTGGGGCAGCCTACGCAGCCTACGCGCCACGGCTGCCTGCCTTGTGCCTGTGTCAGCGGCCGCCTGGCTTCCAGCCCCGCCTGTGCCGTCCTACGGAGCCCTTCTGCCCTTCTGCCCGCCAGACGCCGCCGCTTGCTGAGCCTGTCGTGACCCTCCCCTGCCGTCTGCCTGCCCGTCATGCAGGGACGTCTTCTCGGCAGGTGCCTCACACTATGGGGTGGCCGACATGGGGCTGCTGGCACAGGTACTGCCGCTGTTGATGTATTGCTGCTGTGCCGCTGCTGCTGTACCGCTGCTGCTGTACCGCCTGGTGTGCTGCCGGGCCTGGTGTGCTGCCTGTGGGCACACTTCCCAGCGCACCGCCTCCCTGCCTGCTTTCTTCCCGCCTGCTTCTTCCCTGCCGCAGGACACGCACAAGTTTGAGTCGCGCTACCTTGACGGCCTGGTGGGGCCCTACCCAGAGGTTAGGCGGGTGGCTGGGTGGCTGGCTGGCTGGGTGGTGAATGGCTGGCTTAACTGCCTGACTGGCTGGCTGGTTGGCCGGCTGGCTGGCCTGCTGGGGTCTTTTGCTGGCTGGCTGGCTGGAGGCGCAGTTGCTGGTGGCGTGCTGGTGGCGGCCTGATGGTCGGCCCCGCCTGCGGCGCTGGCTGGGCTTCTGGGGGTGCTGCAATCTGCCATGCATGGGGCTGGCACGGGGCAGGCGCACGCTGCCGGGCTCCAAGGCCCCCCGGGCCTGCTGGTGCTTGTGAGAAGACGCCACCCAATCCACCCAACAGCCACCCACCCAACCGCCGCCGCCGCGGGGCCTGCAGGCCAAGGCTGTGTATGATGCGCGCAGCCCCATCAACGCCCTGGACGGCTTCACCCGCCCCGTGGCCTTCTTCCAGGTGCGGCCGGGTGTGGTGCGGTGTGTGTGGAGCGCTGTGTGTGGAGCTGTGGCCGTGCTAGCTGCTCGCCCTGCCAGCGTCCTCCCACCCACCCCTTCGTTTCTGCTGCCCTCCCCGGGCGGCTGCAGGGCCTAGAGGACAAGATCGTGCCTCCCAACCAGGCGCAGGTGCAGTTGTTTTGCGTGTACTCTGCCCAGCCCAGCCCAGCCCAGCTGCCACAGCTGTTGCAGCTGGGCCCCGTCACACGCCCAGGGAGGCTCTAGTGCAGGGCTGGAACATGCGTCCAGAGTCGCGTGTTTCCAGGGAGGGACAGGCTCGCGCTGCGGCCGACGAGGCGCGTGTGCCTGACTTCTGCCCCCTGCCTCCCTCCCTCCCTGCAGGTGATGTACGATGCCCTCAAGGCGCGAGGCATCCGTACCGCACTCGTGATGTTCGAGGGGGAGCAGCACGGCTTCCGCCAGGCGCCCAACATCAGGTGGGGAGGCGGGGGGCGCCCCCGCCGCCCGCCTGCGACTAAGAACCCCGCCTGCACGCCAGGCCCGGCTGCGGCCCAGCCCTGCCGAACACCCGCAGCCAGCCGACGAATGCCAGCCGCGCCGCAGCCGTGTGCCCCGCGTGCGTCATCCGCTGGTCGCCGCCAGCGGAAGCTTGCAGTTCGACTCTGCAGTGCCACTCTGTACTGTACTGGGTGCCACGCGCTGCCCCCGTGCCTGCAGGCGGGCGCTGGATGGGGAGCTGTTCTTCTACGGCGCGGCGCTGGGCTTCAGCCCGCCCATGCCACCAGACTTTCAACCCATCGACATCGCCAACGCCGCTCCGGGGCAGTAGCGGCTGGGCTGCAGCGTGGCAGGGCGGCAGCGGCCAGGCTACAGCTGGGGCGTAGAGGCTGGCCTGCGATGCGTTCTGATCGTTGTTGTCCTCGTGGTTTGGAGCTGAATAAACAGTCTGCCAGGCAAATCATCTGATTCAAACAGGGCTGCACTCAATGAAAGAGAAGCTGTGGCTGTTCACCTGCCGCCGCTGCTGCTGCCAGCGCCGGTGCTGCGCGCCGCCAGGTGCGAGCATTGCTGCTTGTGGCCGCCCTTCTTCCAGTGTTGCACCTGGCAGGCGCGGCCGCAATAGGCCACCGTGCGGCAGCCGCTGCACTTCCTCAGGCTGCTGCACTGCTCCCCGCAGCCGCTGCATCTGGGCAGGAAGGTGGGCCGCTGCTCCACAGGGGAGCGCCCAATGCTGGTAGCATCGCCCTCCCAGGACTGCCAGCCACTGCCTCGTCCAAATGCCGCTGGCTGTCAGCAATGCTGCCCTTGAGCCAAGCATGGATGCTGGCTGGCATCCAGGGCTTGCAGCGGGTCAGCACGGCCCCGCCAACCGCAAGCAGCCCGCGCACCTCGTCTACAGACCAGCGAGGGCCGAAGGCACCAGAGATGAGGAAACGAAGCAGACTGACAACTGCCCCCCCTCCACTATGTGAGCTGCACCAGGGCGCATGCGCGGCAGCAGACGGACCGTCAGGTGTGGGGTACAGAGGGGGCGGATACATGCACTTCCGCCCTGCAACACTCACCCTTGTGCTGTTGAGCGACGCTCAGCGCCGAACGATAGGCGGCCTTGACATCAACGCGTCTGGGAATGTCCATGAGCGCCAGCATGTGGCCACGCTTGTGTGCAGGAGGGCGGCGGCGCTGGGGTCCAGCTTGGCAAGCTGGGCGTTGGCAGCCATGGCTGCTGCCAGGATCTGGCGTGCCTCAGGCTCATCGCCCTCCAGGTCACGCACGGCATCCTGCTGTATATACAGGCGCAAAATCCGCAGATCCGCTGCGGTCAGCACAGGGGCAAAGCCGGCGCTGCGCTGGGCCTGCTCCAGAGCCGCTGCCAGGGAGGTATAGGCGGGATTTGAGGTAATGCTGACAGCTTCTTCCACCCAGAGTGCAAGCTGGCTGATGGACATCCTGGGGGCGTCAAGGCTGACCATAGGCGGGTACCACGCCAAACAGCAGATTCCAGGGCATTGGTAACGACTTGATCTCAGGATCGTCGCACTGCATCGCACCACCACAATGGCTTGAAATTGTGCCCTATACAGCAGTGCAATGGCATTTATGCAGCCAAGCACCAGGCCCCAGGCATGCTCACTACATCATAGATGGAATCGATGCACTCCGGCCGGAACGCAAGCGCCGAAAGCCCCAAACGCTGGAAGGCGAGCGCCTGCTGCGTCACCACGACAAAGCCCTGCAGCTTCTCCTGCGCGGTCAGTCCCCGCCGCCGCTGGCCGCTGCCATCCAAAAAGGTGCGGTGCAGCCATACCGTCAGATCCATGCCCTCCACAAACAGCTGCAGCAGGCAAGGGGCAGGGAGGTTGGCTGCGGGCGTGACCGGGCAGCGCGCTGGGGCCGAGAGGCGCGGCAGGCGGCGGGCCGGCGTGCCTGCAGGTCCCGGCTGCCTCGGTGCTCCTCAGACTCCTGCAGCAGCCTGCAGCCCCTCTCCACCCTCTCCCGCACAAACTCGCTGAGCTCCCACGGCATGGCGGCTGCTGCTGCTCTGTCGAGCACTGGTGCCTGTCGTGCAACCCCCTGAAACTTCAATCGAATGGCACGAATGGCCCAAGGGTTTCCTCCTCAAACCGGGGGTGAGCGCCAGCTGGCGCCTGGTGCTTCCCTTGGACGATGCAAAACATCAAAACCTTACAGAGCCACTTTGATTCATCGACCAATCCGCTTCAGGCGACTGCACTGCAAGCTGCCAGGCGCTGCCGTGCCGCCGCCGCCGCCTTCCGCTCTGCCGCGTGCCGCCCGCCTCGGCCGCCGCCGCCCACCTCAGCCGCCGCTGTGGCTGACCGGCTCCGTGACCCACCTGCCGCCGCGGTAGCGGCTCACAAACTGCTCCGGGATGGCACTCTCCACAGGGTCTGCCTCCTCTGCAGGCAGGCGGGGCAGGCAGGGAAAGGCAGGGGGCAGAGGGCAGGCAGTTGAGGTGGAGGTGGGCAGGCAGGCACGTGAGGTGGGCATGAGGCGCAGGAGGGCAGAATTCGGGAGCTGCACTGTCTGCCTGCGGCCGTGGGAGCTCGGGCGCAGGCCAGCAGGCAGGCAGCGCCAGCGCCTCGTGGCGCCGAGCAGCCCGGCAGCAGCGCCTCGCGGCACCGAGCAGCCAGGGAGCGAGCAGGCAGGCAGGCAGGCGGCAGCAGGCAGGTGGGCAGGGCTGCCCACCGCTGGCTCCGGGCACCACCACGTTGACCTCAGACGACTTAGCGGTGGTGATGTCGGTGACCTCCAGGGAGCCGCGCGGCAGGTAGAGCTGCGGTGTGTGTGTGTGTGTGGGGTGTGGGGTGGAGCTGGGGTAGTGGTAACATAGTATGACATCTTTTGTTTGTTTTATCGATGATAGTTTGACTATTGATGATGTCTGTTGCATGCGGGTGGGCTCCAGCGCCGCGCACGGCAGGCAGAGCTGTGTGTGGGTGTGTGGGTGTGCAGGGGCCCATGGCGGGAAGGTAGAGGTGTGCAAAGGAAGGCCACGTGCTGTGTGCATTCGTGTGCCTGCCTGTCTCCCAGTAGCTGCGCGCACGACATTCGCAACACTCCCGCCCGCCTGCCGCCACCCACCCACCTGGCAGCCGTCGCACTTGTCTACCGCCACCGTGGGCACCGCCCCCGTGCACTGCACCTCCACGCTGCTGCTGTTCACCAGCTCAACCGTAGCAACCACTGCACAGGGGGGGGTGCAGGAAGAAGGCAGGTGGAGGCCGGCAGGCAGCGAGTCAGGCAGGGAGTCGGGCAGGCACGGAGAGGCAGGTAGGCACACGGCAGGCGGGTCACCAGGCAAACAGTGTACACATCAAGACAGCAGGAGCCTGGCGCTCCACAGGCCCACCACCACCCACCCAGCCACCCAGCCAGCAACACACACCCAGCCTCTCACGTGCCCCCGCTTGCCTGTGTCAAAGAGCAGCCCTGTGCGGCTGCACTTGTCCATCGTGATGGCATTCACCTTGCCCCGCACCTGCAGCCGGCGGCGGCGGCGCCAGGCGCAGAGGGCGGTGTGAGAGGGGGTGGGCGGCGGCAGCAGGTGGTGCGGGCGGCAGGGAGGTGGCGGGCCCGGTCGGCAGGAGGCCATAACCCCTGCTACACCGCTGCTGCTGCTGCAGCCTGCCAATGCTCTTCCCTTCCCTTCCCTTCCCATCCCATCCCTGCCCACCCCCCCCACCACCACACTACACACGCCCCCCACACAGGCGCCCAGGCTCCTGGCCCTGCCGCGGGTCGGCGCCTCCCCTCCTTGCCTGGATGGTGCTGCCGCTGCAGTTGTAGATGTACACCACCTGCTTAGGCTGCATCTGCTCAATCACAATCTCCCGGTTGCCCACCTGCGGGAAAGCCAGGTTCCAGGGCAGGCGGCGGCAGGCGCAGGGCAGGCAGCAAGATGAGGGCAGGCGATGGAGCTCTTGGATGGGAACCTGAAGCCCTGCTGCATCGAGCAGCACAGACTCCCCACCGATCTCCAGCATGCCTGCTTCGCGCCGCCTTACAAAAGGCGACGAGGACTGCTGCAGGAGTGGCAGGCCTGCAGCAGCGGCCGCACCTGGTTCTCAACCACCCACTTGCGCCCCTGCTCGCACTCGAGCCGCGGCGGCCCCGCAGCCGCAGCCGCCTTGGGCTTGACCGCCACGGCCGCCGCGCCGGCGGCAGCGGCCGCTGCCGGCACAGCGCCGGCCCGGTCTGCCCGGTTCTTGGTCTTCATGTCGGCTGCAAGGAGAGGCAGGATGAGCAGGCGGGCCAGCTGCTGAGCACATGGCAGTGGCTGCACGACTCCCCACAGCAGGCAACTCCGGCCAGCGGCACGCCCCTGGCAGCAGCATCTGCCCCCACACGCGCGGAATGCAGGGTGCAGGGTGCAGGCAGCAGGCATGGGGTTGCCAGTACCGCACCCACCTGTCACCTTCCTCAGCCCAGAGGTAACTGAGGAGCCTTTGCTGATGTCAGCAAACAGCGCCGCCATGGGGTTGCCGCCAGCGCCGCCAGCTGGCGCCGCCGCCGCCGCCGCGGCCGCTTTGTTCGCCGCGATGCTGCCAGGCGGCGGCGGCGGCGGCGGCGGCGGCGGGGGGCCGGCAGCCTTCTTGGCCGCCGCTGGAGCTGCGGCCGCTCCTGCTGCGGCTCCTGCTGCTGCTGCTGCTGCTGCTGCGCCACCTGCTGCCGCTGCAGCAGGCGCAAACTGGGAGGCGGGGATGCCCGCGGCATTCCACTGAGGGCCGGCGGGGAAGTTACGGGCACAGAAGGCCTGCAGGCACGGCGGTGGGGAGTCAGGCTCCGCACCGGTCCACCAGCGGCAGCCATGCCCCTGGCCGGTTTGCGCGGCATGCAGCACCCCAGCGCAGCCCGGTGCTTGCGGCGCATCACGACCGGCTGCCAGCTGGCTCCGCCCTGCCCTGCCCTGCGTGCCTTGAGGCCTCCGAGCAGCTCCTTCACAGCTTGCACCCAAGCGGCATGCCCTGGGTCCCTGGAGCGCCACTCCATCAACACCTACAGGCGGGCAGGCAGCGGGCAAAGAGCGGTGGAAAGGCAGCGATTCGCGGGAAGAAGAGGGCAGCTAACAAAATGTGCAAAGGGTGTGGGGAGGAAGGCGGAGCAAACAGCCATCCAGTGCTGCGCCACCAGAGCGGCACCCGGTCGCCAGCAGCGCCGCCCAAACTCAAACTCGTGCTGCGCATGCTTTGCTGCCGAGCCGCAGCAACAAGGCGCCCGCACCGCCCACCTTGTTTGCGTAAAAGTCTGCCGCTGACAGCGCGTCCTCCACGTGCTGAGGTGGCAGGTGGATGCCTGCATGGCAACCACAGCACGCTCAGCAGGCAGGCATGCGGCACGGCATCCAGCTGGCCGACACGCAAGCGCCACAGGGATGCAGGCGACACTGCCGGTGCTGCAGCGGGGGCAGGCAGCGCAGGCAGGCGGTACAGGCAGCGCGGGCGGCTGGCCAAAACGACGCTGCAAGGCGCACCGCAGTTGGGCCCCGTGTAGGCCACCCAGCTCAGCGCCTGCATCGCCTCCGACACCAGCTTGTAGTGGTTTTGGTAGGGGCTGCGGCATTAGTTCGAGGGTCAGGCGGAAGTGGGGGTGAGGGCCGCTTGCGTGCCCCCAGCCATGCCAGCAGCCATGCCAGCAGCCATGCCAGCAGCCATGCCTGCTCAAAGAGGTGGCACCGCCACAGGCGCGCTCAAGGAACCACCGCTGCGACTCCAGCCCCCTCCTCTCCCACCTGCGCGGCCCGGATGCCAGGTCCCCGGCGGCCACCATCTGCTCGCCCACCGGCTGCAGCAGCTGCTGCAGCTCGCCGTTATCCGGCTTCTGCAGCCGGGTGGGTGCCCATCCGGGCAGTGGAATGCAGTCAGTCACCCAGTCGCGACTGCCTCCCAGCAACCATGGCCAGCCAAACAGTAGCCCGCGTGCATGCGCTGCTTGCCTGTGCCACTGATCAGCGGGGAGGCGGAGCAGTACAGGCGGCAAACGCACCTTGCACACGCCCATCGCCTCGATCACCGCCGCCTCGCGCTGAAAGCCTTCGACCAGGATGTGGGTGGCTTCCAGCACCTGGCCACCCACTCCCTCTGCCGCAGCCGCCGCCTTGGCCAGCTGGGTGCTCAGCAGCTGGCGGTAGTCGGCTAGCGCGGCGCCAGGCCCAGCGGCGGCGGCAGGCAGGGCGGCGGCGGGCGCCCCCGGGGCTGCCGCGGTGGGGCGGGGCGTGAAGGAGCTGGTGCCAGTGGGCACGATGGAGGCGAGCCGGGCCTACAGAAAGGGGGAGAACACTCCACTGAACACACCTGCAACTGATCGCCGTCGATGTCCGCGCCTGCCGACCCCCAGCTGCGATCGCGAATGCCCCTACCTCTGTTTCCTCCAGGCGGGAGGTGATGCTCTCCAGCCTGCTGACTGCCGCCTCCAGCATTGGGCCTCTCCTGCTCGTTGCTGCTGCTGCCGTGGGCCTGAGAGGTTTGTAGCGAGGTGTGGGGCGGGGGAAGTGGAGTGGAATGCTAGGCGCGCTGCCCAGCTTCATTGAAATGCCCCTCAACTGTCGCCGAGCCGCTCCCAGCTGTGCCACAGGGCTGGGTCCTGTCGGGAGTCTCTGCACAAGCAACGGGCGATTGCTGAACGGCACGCGATGCAGCTGCAAGCAGAAAGCTACTGTACTGGTCAGGTGCCGCTTCGGTTGCCTGCGCCACCTGTCGCCGCCGACAGGTGCACGGCCGCTTCAGGCATGATCAATCGCCGTTATTAGATGGGGCGCTATTGACAGTGAGATGAAGCACATGAAACCATGTGCTGTTGGGCAGCAAGCTTAACAGAAACGCAGCGTTTGGCGCAAGGTGTGCGGCAGCGGCGGCAGCGCAACCCCGACTGTCACGGCCTGTGGGCCTGCTGTCGCTGTGATGAGTGTTGTGATGAGAGAAATAGCCAGTCTCTTAACATAAGAGGTAGCAATGAAGAGAGATCAACGGCAAGGCGCAGGCTTCAGGCGGCGGCCGCTCGCAGCATGGCAGAGCGTGTGCTGCCCAGCCAGGATTCTCGCATGGGTTGCAACCAACGGAACACATCGCTATCCATTCTGCGTCGTCTCTGCCATCATCGCAGATCCTTCAGGAGGGGTGGGTGCGGCATTGCGGGCATGACCTCAAAGGTTGTCTCGCTGCTGCCGTCGGCGACCGAAATCGTTCAGCTTGTCGTCGATCAATGTGACGATGGGGCCGCCCCGGAGCTGGTGGGCAGGAGCCACGAGTGCGACTACCCCCCGGGCTTGGAGCACCTGCCGCCGCTCACCGCCGCCAAGACGCGGTGGACCGACTCGGCTGACGTGGACCGGCAGGTCCGGGCAGCGCTGGCCTCTGGCGCCGGCCTCTACACGGTCGACCGCGAGCAGCTGCAGCAGCTGCGGCCGGACACCATCATCACACAGGTGGGGCGGGTAGCGGTGGCGTGGCTCCAGCAGCCGACTGCCGCAGCCCAGAACGTGCATGCCCAGCATGTCTCGCAGCCCCTCTCACATATCTCTACTGCCTCACATGCCCATAACCTCCCCCGCATGTCCGCCTGCACTGGCAGTCGCTGTGCAGCGTGTGCAGCGTTGACTTCTGCATGGTGGAAAGCATCGCCGCCGGCATCGAGCCGCCGCCGGCCATCATCAACCTCAACCCCGCCAACCTGCAAGAGGTGCTGGCTGACGTGGAGCGGGTGGGCGCCGAGCTGGGCCAGCCCGCGGCGGGGGCGGCGGCCGCCGCGCAGCTGCGGGCGCGGGTGGACGCCGCGCTGGCGCAGGTACCGGCTGCGGCTGGGGAAGCTAGTGGGGCAGGGGGGGGGCCAGCTCCCAGCGTGGCCTTTCTTGAGTGGGTGGCCCCCATCTTTGTGGGCGGCCACTGGACGCCGCAGCTGATCCACATGGCTGGCGGCCGCCACCCGCTGAACCCGCCCAAGTGAGTGGCCCCTCCACGGCTCCGGCTCTCGGCGGCGGCGGCTGCTGGCCTGGCCCTGCTGGCCTTCTGGCCTGCCGATGCCCCTGCACTCGCCCGGCCAGCATCTGTGCTGGTGCCTGTGCCTGCTTGCTGCCACAGCCCCTGGTACCATGCCCGCTGGCGCCCCGACACGCAGGGAGGGCGGCGGCGCGGGCAAGTCGTTTGTGGCCACGCCGCAGCAGGTGGCGGGCAGCGGCGCAGACTGGGTGGTGGTGGCGCCTTGCGGCCTGGACCTGGCCACCACATGCAAGGAGGTGGAGACGTCCCTGGCTGGGGAGCCATGGTGGTGAGCGAGCGGCGACGCCGTGGGTGGGGACACGTCCTGATGTGCAAGGCCTGCTCCTGCTGGCGTCCTCCCCCACAGTGGCCCGCCGCCCGGCCAAGTGTTCGCTCGGTTGCCGCAGGCGGGAGCTGGCGGCGGTCCAGGCGGGGCGTGTGGTGCTGGTGGACGGCAATGCCATGTTCAACCGCCCGGTGAGCTCCTGGGGCCGACCTGCCTACCTGTGTCCTGCCTGCCTGGATTCGCAATGCTCATTCGAACACACATATCCGCTGCCCAGGCCTGACCGCCGCCTCCCTGGACCTGCCTCATGCGTGATCAGATCCACCCTTCACGTGTGCACAGGGGCCCCGCCTGGTGGATGCTCTCGAGTTCCTGGTGGGCCTGCTGCACGGCAAGCCAGAACTTATCCCCGCAGGCTTCCCGTACGAGCGCTGGCAGCTGGCGGCGGCCGCTCCCGCAACATAGACCGGCGGCGCGGTGGCGCCGGCGCCCCGACAGCTCACGCCCTTGTCTGCTGCTCCACCCCGCTGCTCCGGCCTGCCGAGTCCCAGCACCCTTCCTCCCTGCGCACGCTTGTGGCAGGCGGCGGCAGCGCCTCCCGCCCCATGCCGCCAGCAGCCACTGCAGCGCTCGATGCTGCGCGCGCTGAAACAGCCACTATGCGACATGTGAAAGCCGCTGAGTGGGCAGCAGCACAGCGAAACACGGGACGACTTGGCGATGGCCCAGAGGGCGTGTCCAAGGCGCTCAAGGCGCTTTCAGAGGCCTTCCAGGTGTCCCTGAGCCCGTTGATGAAGGGAGAACGAATGAACACGCCTTCCGGCGGGAGCATTCAAATGGAGTGGTGGATGTGCTCCAGCTGGTGCCACTCCACGGGGGGCCCACTGCAGTACCCTCCAGGTGGCGCGATCTCTCAGGCCGGTTGATAGTAAACCAAGAGCTGGGGTCGCACAAGCGCCTTAAAAAGCGCCTTCAAAAGCCACCATGTTCACAGCAAGCAACAACAAACACACTGCCACCCCTGCGGGGGCTGCGCTGCTGCTTGCGGCCGCCCTGCTGCTGGCCCAGGCGACCCCAGGCAAGCTGCGACGCGGAATTGGGCCTGCTCCGCCGCCAGCTGCTGCCGCGGCCGCCGCCCCAACCGGTCACGTGTGCTCACCAGTGGGGGTGCTGGTACGAGACTGCAGGGATGGCCCGCTACTGCCCCTCCGACTCCATCTACGTCGGCTTAGAGGGTCAGCTGACTGGGCTCGAGCACGACGTGAGTGAGGTCGCCGTGCCAGCTGCAGCGGCCGCCTGCCGCACACCGCTCTTGCGCGCCCCACCTCCTCCCGCCCGCCCAGCTGGCACCGCTGTTGCCCTGACCAGTGTTTCTGAAAGCTGGCGAAATCGCCAAATGCTGGCGAAATCGGGCCAAAAAACGGCTCTGGCTGGCGATTGGCCGAAGGCCATCGCCAGCCAGGGCTGGCTAAATGAGGGCAGGCGGCGGGGCGACATCGCCAGCGCGTCGCCAGCCCCCATGACTGACATCGCCAATATTTTGAGGAGAAATGGCCAATTTTCCTCAGGAACTTCACTCCATAGTGTTAAACAAGCGCCAGCTTGCTGGGGGCTTCGCCCCCAGTCCCCCAAAAGGGAGGCAAGTGCCGACAAAGCAACAGCGGCGCCGCATGTGGCCGCTGCGCTGTGCCAGGCGCAAGGGTGGCTCCCCCGCATTTCGCCAATCCTCAATGTGCCATCGCCAGCTGATAGGCGAAATTTGGACGCGACAGCAGTCCTCATCGCCCGCCCATCGCCAAAGCTGCCACAAGGGCCAGAAACACTGGCCCTGGCCCTGACTCTGCACGCTTGCCTCGCTGCAGCCCCCAGAACACTTTCTCACCACACACACTTAGGACTGCATGCAACCCAACACATAAGCGCTTCCCGCCAACTGCTGACTCCACACATCCCAGCTCCTCACCGCCCTCTCGCTGCCCCTGCCGCCCGCCACCATGCCCTGCCGCCCGCCACCACGCCCGCAGGTCAGTGGCAGGGTGCGCATCGTGAATGACTGCACTTTTGAGGTCTCCGGCTTCACCTACGACGGCCAGGGCTCCGATGTGTATTGGTGGGGCGCCTTTTCGACCGCCTACAACGACATCCGCTCGGAGGGCTTCCGCATCGTGCCGGAGCAAGTGACCCGCAGCTACCACGGAGAGACGGTGGGTGGGATGAGTGCATGCACATGCAGGTGGTTGCTGCCGGCGTGTGTAGGAAGGCGCTGCGGGCTTCCACCGCTGGGTCTTGGTGTTTGGGGGGGCCCTCAGCGGTGGCGACGTGTACGCCAACACCTGCCGCTGACCCCGCCTGCCCCGGGCCGCCGCTCGCCCGCCGTTTGCCTCGCTGCCTTTCCCGGCCGCAGGTCAACTTCACGATGTGCCACGGCCTCGAGGTCGACGATTTCTCGGTCATCAGCCTGTGGAGCGAGGACTGGGCAGTCGACTTTGGGCATGCCACATGGAGCTGAAACAAAACTGACGGTTAAACCCGTTCTAGCAAATGACCGCTCAGGTCCCCGGCTTGGCGCAACAGCCGAGGAAGAAGATCACAAATGCGCCACACAAAACAAGAAGAGAGATTGTCACTGCAAGGCAGCGCATGGAACATGACAAGCAAACCCGCCAAAACATTGTGTCACTGCCCCCAAAGTTGAATGTGTGTCTCTAGCGGAGAAACTCCGGGGGTCAAGCCGAGAACCAGCAGTTCATGTACTGAAGATTTTTGGAGTGTAAGGGGACTAACGGCATTTAAGGCACTCGGTGCCTGGCTAGCTTCGGTGCCGTCTGCTGCCGGCGCAGGGGCATCGGTGGGCTGGCCTGGGACAAAGTGCTGGCTTGAGCTGCCAAGCGCCAAGCGCGGCCGGGCACGCCGCTGCACGCCATTGGCGAGCCCATAAATGGGTGGTTGCCGTGCACATCGGTGGGCACCCATCCCGAGGGGGCTGAGCACCAGCGGTCGACCGACGTCGCCGTCAGGAGCGCACCGCAGCGGCCCGACTCTCCATGGGGTCCGCCCTGGTGCCGCCAGCCGCACACGCCAGCGGTGGCAGCAGCTGCAGCTGCAGCCCGGCTGCGAGCGCCCCTGGCCCCGCGGCCTAAGCTGCCCCCGCCCCCACCAGCACTAGCAGCGGCGGCGGCGGCCCCAACATTCCCCAGATGGGGCGCTGTGGCCGCATGTGCGTTGGGGAGTGGTGGTAGCCTGCGAGTGCAGCGAGCGCGGTGCCTCTCTGCCTCCCTGCTTCTGCATCGTGGGCACAACTGCACTTCTCAAGCCCCTGGCAGGCCAAGGCAGCACTACTCGAGCTTCTGCGCAGCAGCATGCTCCCAGCAGCGCTGCCTGAAACCCTGCCCTGCCACCTCCGGCTGGCTGCCTGCAGGCAAGGCGCACTCTGTGACGGGGCCGCCACGCCAGCACCGCAGCCTTCCAGCGGCACCTACCCACAACCAGGCAGGGCCTCACATTCACCAGACAAATGTGGCCTCCTCGTTCCGCTCCTGCCTTGCGGTCAGCGCCGCCGCACTGCTGCTGGTCACGGGCAGGCCCTGATGAATCACGCCGCTGGCCCTGTGCACGTCGTGTGGATGAGGCGCCAGCACGCAGTCGGCTGTCAGCCCTGCATCTGGTGCAGCTGAGCGGGCGGGCGGCGGACTGCGCGATGGCGCCTGATACACACGATGTGCACCAGGCCAGCGGTACAACAGACCAGGACCTGATGGTGATGCTGGGCAGTGCGGCGGCGCTGACCGCAGGGCATGAGCGAAGCGAGGGTGACCACATCTGTGTGGTGGGGTTAGGCCCTGCCTCGCTTTCCACGGCGGTGCTGACGTGGCGGCCCAGGTTGCTGGCCTGCATGCCAGGCAGCTGCCACTCGGCCTGCCTGCCTAAACGGCACGCCGGCAGTCGTCCGTGCAAGGGCATGATCGTCTCTGATCGTGCCCCCTCGTCTCCCCACCATGGACAGCCTGTTTGCGCTGCGCCTGCTGGTGCCGGCAGCGAGCACGGATGCCGAGGCGGCGCAGCACGCCTGGCAGCAGCTGCAGCCGACGATGCGGGAAGCAGCCTCGCTTGGCGTCTTGCTGGCCGCCGCGGCCGAGGTGGGCCTGCTGGGTGGCGGCAGGCTGCTGCTGCAGCTGCGCGAGTGCGAGGGCGGCGGCCAGCACATTGCGACTGACCCACGCATCGACCGCCTGCTGGGCAGCCGATCCGGGGCCAAGGTGGTGAGTCGATGCTGCATGTGTGTGGCTGTGGCTGTGTGTGCGCGTGCAGGGGTTTGTGGCTGCCTGCCACTTCTAACCCGCCCACCCACCCGCACCCACGCTGCAGCACACAAGCTTTCTGAGTGTGTAGGCGGTGCTGCAGCTGTACAACATCACCACCAGCTCAATGTACCTGGTCGGCTCTAACCTGAAGCTGCGCACGGCAGCCGCCGGCG
>NW_005435048.1:105000-108226 GCF_000147415.1 Chlorella variabilis | reverse complement strand
TGGCAGAACCCACCGCCATTGCAGCATCAGGTGACAGGCTGCTGACCAGATGGCATCGCGGTGCCGGGCCTCACCTGTGAATGGTGGCGCAAGGGGAAAACCCACACAAGCCACTGGCAGTCACGTCCAAGTTCCTCGATCGACCCAAACAGCCGAAATCACAACTGCAAAAGCCGCGGGCCCCGCCTGGCGCCTGTGCAGCCTCTCCAACGACCGTTGAGCTCCCCCTCCCATACCCAAGAAGCTTGCGTGCTGCAGCGTGGGTGCGGGTGGGTGGGTGGGTTAGAAGTGCCAGCTGCCGCTGGCACTGCCGGCACCAGACGCCGCCGGCGCCTCGGGCGACCAGCACCAGCCGCAGCCAGTGGCGGCCGCGGTGCAGCTGGTGGTGCTGGGCCACGCTGTCGCGCGTGCTGCAGGCCTATCAGCTGGGCTGCACCCACGGCCTCCTGCCGCTGGTGGTGATGAATCCGCCAGGCGAGGAGCAGCACCTGGAGATGGATGTCGCCACGGCGGCCATGCTGGGGGCGGGCTCATCCATGCGGCTGGTGAGGGGGGCGGGGGCAGTGGTGGATGGGCTGGGTGGCTGGGCTGTGGTGCGCCTGGCTGGATGTTTGAAGGATGTTTGGTCCGGTGAGGTGCACAGGTGGCGGGGTTGGCCACTGTGCTGACCCACCTGTGCCGCCACCCGCCCACAACCTGCAGCGCCTCATTCTCTCCGGGGCCGCCCAACAGCTGCTGCTGAGCCCAACAGTCGTGCGAAACGAGAGCGCAGCCCGCATGTACCTCAAGGGCTCCAGCAAGCTGCAGCGGCAGGCAGCGTCTGCGACGAGCAGCACGAAGCCCGCCGCGGCCGTGCTGCGCCTGCCCTTGCCATTCGGCAGCGGCAGCGGCAGCGGCGCGGCGCGAAACGCCGGTGGGGCGAAGCCCGCGGCAGAGCTGCTGGTGGGCCTCGCTGCTGCGGCAGCGCAGGAAGCGGCGGCAGCCAGCGGGGGCCAGCTGGGCGCCCTGCAGCTGGTGGAGCGCGGCGGGGAGATCCTGCGGTGCTGGCAGGCTGTGGCGCGGGCCACGGACAAGGCTGGAGACCAGCGGCGCGGCTGGGCAGCGGCGATGATGACGGAGGAGGGGCAGGATGCGCTGGCGGCGCTGAAGCCGTGGCTGCCGCCGGCGGCGAGTCGCTGTCAGACCTGCAGCAGCTGCACCAGCTGGGCAGCACCCGTGGCCTGGTGCCGCTGGCGGTCAGAACAAAGCGCAGCTGGAAGATGGAGCTGGCAAGCACCACCATGCAGCTGTTCGGCGCCTGCCACGACACCGCTCTGGTGAGCTGGGGAGGCTGCAGGGGACCTCTCATCTGTCAGTCATGCATGCACGACGCCCAAATCCAGCAGGTTCGAAGCAGAAGCTCACACCGCACAAGCTGCCAGCCCCTTGCAGACCGCCGCCTTCCTGGACGGCGCCGAGGACCTGGCGTTTACCCACTCCCCACCCAGCAATGATGACAGAGGAGGGCCAGGATGCGCTGGTATCGCTGAAGGCGCGGACTCTGCCGCCATCCACGCCCTCCTCCGTGTGACACAACCCAGCAGCCTGCACCTGCCGAGTCCCGGCCACGCCCATCAGCGGGTGAGCGCAAGCGCAGCTCAACGGAGCTTAGGAGCGTGCACAGGCCGGCCAGGCCAGCTGCCGCAGGGCTCCTCCGCGCTGCTCAGGCGAGCAGGCAAGTCTGCAGTGCAGCGTGCGTGACTCTGCAGGCGGCAGCTAGTAGCAGTGAGACGAACGTCCAACCTGCTTGGTGCATGCCGCACGGCAAGGGAGAAGCGGGCTGCCCCCGCCGACCGCCGCCGCCTTACCGCCGCCCTCCACCATAGCGCCGCTGCAGGCAGCGCGGCAGACGGTGCTTCTCCAGGTCTCTGCCTGGCACCCCACTGCCCTGCTGCGCCCGTGGGGCCACTGAGCTGCCTGCAGCACCCGTAGCAGCGCACAGGAGGCACGCAGGACACGAGGCCTGGCGCAATCGAGCGGCGGCAGTCCCGCAGCCGGCCCACGCGTCCCTGGCGCCCCTCCTGCCCCTGTGTGACAGCCTGGCGTTGCTCTGATGGGCGGACACGGCGGGTAAGCTATATTGAAGCAGAAAGAATGCTCGCGAGCGGTGGCGGCCAGTATCCTTCCGCAAAACGAATGCCATCTGGCCCCTGCTGTCTTCCTCGCCTGCCTGGTCGCATTCCTCCATAACGCTGCCCGTGTTTTTTTGCTGCCCCATAAAACGCGCGCAGTCTGAACATATTGCCGCAGAAGAAATGGAACGGTAAGGCCCCAGGCAGCTCCCAGGAGCTCCCAGGAGCTCCCAGGCAACCCCTTCGCACGTCTGGCAGCCTGCAGTGCGCCGCCGCCGACGACGACGACGACCCACCTCGCCTTCCCCCTGCGCGCCCCCCTGGCAGTGTACAACCGAGACAACCGGCTCAAGGTGTCCCGGGATGAGGCAAAGTACGAGGAGGCGCAGTCGGAGGTCCGCGGGCGGGCCGAGGCGGCAGAGCGGGAGGCGCGGCACCAGCTGCTGCGCGACCGAGCGCGGCGCAAGTATGGGGTGCGCCTGCGCAGCCTGCCAGGGCGTGCCGCCGCATCGCAGCCTCTCTCCCCTATCGATCGGCACCGTACCCTTCCTGGCTGCTCCTTCCTTGGGGCAAAGGGGTCAGCAAGGCCTACTGCGCGTGCTGGCTGGGCGGCCCCCGCCCTGGCCTGCTGTGCTCTTGCTAGCGGTCAGCCCGCTCACCCCTGCGCCTGCCGTGCCTGCCCACCTCGCCCGCTGGCGTGCAGGACCGGCACGGGCAGGCCCTAGAGCCTCCCTCCCAGCAGCAGCTGGAGCAGCAGCCGCAGCCGCAGCAGCTGGAGTGGCAGCAGCCGGCGGCGGCAGATGCCTGGCAGGCCGACACGGCCGCCCTGCGCGGGCTGGCGGCCGGACGGGCCGACCACTTTGCTGCGCTGGAGCAGCAGGCGCAGCGGCAGCGCCAGAAGCCGCCGCGGGAGCGGCATCGGGAGGCGGAGCCCGCCGCGGGGGATGGCGCGGAGCGCCGGGCCGGCAAGAAGCGCCGGCGTTGGCAGGAGGAGCCGGCGGCGGCGGGCGGCGCGCCGCCCGTGGCAAGCGGCGCGCCGCCCTCCCTGGCCCAGCTGGCTGCCCAGCTGGACGGCCCCGGCTCGCGGTCGCGGCAGCAGGAGCAGCAGCTGGCGG
>NW_005435048.1:99636-104950 GCF_000147415.1 Chlorella variabilis | reverse complement strand
TGGGGGGGGGGGGGCACGTGGCAGGCTCCCCGACCCCTCCCCATTTCTCTCCACATCCCCCACCCCGCATCCCCCTACCCCACACACATCGCGCCCCGGCTGCCCGCCCCCTGCCCCGCAGGCCGAGAAGCGCGACGAGCGGCGGCGGCGCGGCGACCCGGACACCCAGACCAGCGACGCCCGCTTCGACGAGCAGTTCTCGTTCGCCCACAAGCTGTACGGCCAGCAGGCGCTGCCCTGGTGAGCGCTGGCACACGTGCGGGCGCCCAGATGGCGCCGGTGGTGGCGGAGGTGGTGGTTTTAATTGTTGCACTGTGTGTTGGGGTGTAGGGAGGTGGGATCCGCTGTGTGGGCGTTGCCGTGTTTTGGGCAGCTGGCGCCAGCCAGCCGATATCCGGCCGCCTGGCTTTTGCCTCGTGGCAGCGGGCTGCGCACTCCGTCGTGCCACCTGTGTGCCGCTGCCTGCTCACTGGCCGCCCCTCCTGCCTGGGCCCTGCTCCCGCGCGTGCCAGGTATGCCAAGCGCGGCAGCACGCTGCCGAGTGAGGAGGGCGAGGGCGGGCCTGCGGCCCAGCCGCAGCACGGCAGCAGGCGGCAGATGTGGCGGTGGGAGATGCAGGCGCGGGCAGCCTTGGCGGGGGTGGGAGGCACCAAGCAGCAGCAGCAGCAACAGCAGCAGCAGCCGGCGCTGCTGGCGGGAGTGATGGTGCTGCAGCAGCGTGGGGGCGGCGGCGGGGCCGGCGGCGAGGGCACCAGCAGCAGCAGCAGCAGCTCGGGCAGCGACTCGAGCAGCAGCAGCAGCAGCAGTAGCGGGAGCAGCAGCGGCGATAGCAGCGACGAGCGCAGTCGCCGCCGGCGCGGCAGCAAGCACCGGCGGCGGCGCAAGGACGGCGGCGGCAGCCGGCGGCACGGCAAGAAGTCCAAGGAAGGCAAGGGCAAGGGGCGGCGGCGAGAGAGGAAGGAAAGCAAGGACAAGGGAGGGAAGAAGAGCGTGGAGCAGCTGCGGCTGGAGCGGCTGCAGCGCGAGGAGGGCGAGCGGCAGCGGCAGCAGCGCGTGATGGCGGTGGCGGCGGGGCGCGACCCCGCGCTGCTGGGCAAGAAGTACTATGGCGGCTACGGCTTCGGCAAGCGCTAGATGAGGCGCTCCGGATGCTGCAACGCCTGCACCCAACCAATGCCTTTTGCATTCTGCCAAGTGTGTACAGTGCTGAGCAAATCTGTTGATGCATGCAACAGCCGGCGCCAACTTCTCACACCGCTGGGCGGGAGCCTTGCATCGGCTGCCACCTTGCCCAGCCCGCGGCTCAGCGGGTGCTGCCAGCAACCTGCGAATCGTGTATAGGCTGTTTAGGGTCGTCCCAGCGGCAATCGGCAGGGAGGAGTTTTGAGGCCGCCGACGTGGCATACGAAGGCCGCCAGACCCCAGCAGCACCACAGGATTGCCATGGTAACGCTGCCACCCTAACGATTGAATCGTGTCATCCCGATCAGCGCGTTTCCCAGCCCTGAGCGCAAGCTCCACAAACGGCACAACATGTCTCCCCCACTTTTGGCTGCGCGCCAGCCACAGACCCACTCGCATGGCGCTTGCAGAGAGCAGACGATGGTGTTGAGCAGGCGGCCAGCGCAGCGGTGTGGTGCAACGGCGGCACTGGCGCCGCGCCGCCGCCACCATGCCCTGGTCGCTGCCGCCGCCAGTAGCGACGGCGGCGGCCTGTTGGAGCAGGACGCCCTGGCCGCCGCCAGCATCAGCCTGGACCAGACGCAGCTAGACCTGGCTGTGCAGCGCGCGGTGGAGCGGCTGCGGCAGGCGGGCCTGGGCAACGGCGGCGCTAGCGGCGGCAGCGGCGGCGGCGGCGACGTTGCGGGCGACCGCGCGCTGAGCCAGGCGATCCACAGAGTGGTGGAGGAGGAAGTACACACGGCGTTCGAGTCAGAGCTGCAGGCAGTACATACCGCCTTTGAGCAGGAAATGGTGGCCACCAAGCAGACCGTGAAAGACGTGAGTTGCTTGCTGCTGGCGTGGGGTGTGCCGGTGTGAACTGCTGTGAGCAGCGCCGCCAGTGTGCCTGGGCGGTGGCAGTCCCAGGGCGCAGCCGGCGCGTGCGCCTGCCGCTCCTGGCCAGGCTGGCAGCTGGATCCGGCGCAGCCGGTGCAGGCAGCGGCGCGTGCCGCCCGGCATGGCTCAGGCGCTCGCGTCTGACACACGCCACGCTGCTTCCTTGCGCGCTGCAGGCTGTGGATGCGGCGCTGCACGACGGATCCATGAAATTTGATGTGACGGCCAACGTCAACACTGTCATGGTAAGCACGCCTTGCAGCTTGAGGGCAGCTGCCGGAAAACGTTGCAGTACAGGCGGCCCCGCGGGGCATGAGCGGGCCGGGAGCGGCGCCCAGCTGCCGCCGTGTGGCTGCCCAACCCGGCCACACCCGCTGCATCACGCCTGCGCTGCAGGCCATCACCGCGGTCATCGCATACTGGCGCGGTGAGTGGGGCGCCCCTGCTGTGCCTGTGCTTGCTCGCTTCCGTGGCGTGGAGAGCGCGTGGCATGTTGTGGGGCGCACGCCGCACCCCCGCCCCAGCCTCCGCAGCCACCAAGACCGCGCACGGAAGCTGGCTGCGTGCCACAGGAACCTCACGCTGCCGCTGCCGCTGCCGCTGCCGCTGCTCACGCCGCCGCCGCTGGTGCAGGCGTGGGCGGCCTGCTGGACATCCTTTTTGAGGACTCCCTCGAAGGGTATGTCGCCTGTGTGGCCTTTGGCTGGCTCATCATCCTGCTCATCAAGGTGCTGAAGCTCCCCGTGGTGGAGGGAAACAGCCTGGGCCTGTAGGGCGGCTGCCAGCCAGCCAGCCAGCCAGCCTCCCCAGGCTGCCAGCACGGGCAGCTCGGATCAGCCAGCCCGATTGAGCAGCCAGCCCGGGGCGCTGGCGCGATGCTGCATCATCCAGCCCAGCACTTGTACATTACTCCACCCGCTGCACCCTCCAGTTGCCCGCACTTTGCTGCGGCCGCCGAGCAGCTCGGCGCACCGCCGCACGCATGCCCTCGCCTCGCCTGCCGCACTTGCACACGAGACCACCCTGCCTGCACTCCATACCTGAATAGAGCCTTCCCCCAATTTAATGAATCATGCAACGCCACATTCCGCTCTTCTCTGCTTGTCCCTTCCATGCACCGTTGCCCCTCCTCTGCAGCGCTGCCCTCGCATTTCATTCCTTGAACTCCACCCCAATTGCCATTCTCAATTTGTGTTTTGCACCCGCCCTGGGTGGCCCACTCTGTGATAGTAGCCAGCAAACAAAAAGGCAGGCTGAACAGCAGCGGCAGGGCATAACACGTGTTGAAGAGGCCAGCAGATAGATAGAGAGGAAGGGTACATACAGGTATTGTTCCATTGTTGGGAGAGAAAAAAAACATTAAAAGGCAATCACAATGAATGAAACAGCAGCAAAGCTCCAGCACTCAAAAATGGCAGCGGTGGCAGAAACACGCCAAGTGGGTGGACCACAACTCTCTCGCCAGCGGGCATCAGGGGCTGGACAGGCTGCCCATGCAGCTCTTCAGGCAGCTCGTGCTGAACATGCAGGCGAAGTTGAGGGCGCAAGCCATGGCCCCCTGCACCTGCACCAGCAGCGCCAGGCGCAGGCACGGCAGCGCTTCAGCCCCCCATGCGTGTGGGATGGGAGAGGCAGCACGCGCACGCGGCGGGGCGCCCCCCTGGCCGCTGCCAGAGCCTTCCCGCCCGCCTGCCGGTCACGCCTTCTTTCCACCACCGCCGCCGCCACTACGGGCATCCCCCGCCACGCACCTTGCCCCGCAGCTCCGCCACCGTCTGCCGCGCCTGCTGCAGCTCGCCCTGCTTCTGCCCCAGCTCCGCCACCACGCTGCGCACCGCCTGCGCCAGGTCTTGCAGCCCGACGGGCTCCCCCAGCGCCGCGCTGAGCAGGCCTTGGATGCTTGCCAGATTGTCCACCAGCCCCTGCAGCGCCTCGGGGGGCCCCTCCAGCTCCACCTCCTCGCCCAGCGCCTCCCCCAGCGCCTCCTCGAGGCCCGCCACCTGCCCCAGGAGCTCCTGCAGGCGCTGCTGCAGGTCGGGCAGCGCGACGTCCCGCCCGAGGGCGCCCTCCAGCAGCTGCTGCACCGACGCCAGCTGCCCCAGCAGGCCCTGCACCTCCGCGCCCAGCTCCGGCAGCCCCACCTCCTGCCCCAACACGCCCTGCAGCTGCTGCCGCAGGCCGTCGAGCACAGACTGCGGCAGGGCGGCGGCGGCGGCGGCAGGCAGGCAGGCGGGGGCAGCAGCGGGGCCAGGCGGCGTCAGAGAGGTTTCTTGGCGGGCACGGCGGCAAGGCGAGGCGGCTCAGCGGCAGCAGGAGTTTGGCTGCGCAAAAGGTCGGCAGCAGCAGGAGCTGCATGGGCGGCGGCAGCGGCGGCGGCAACAGCGGTGGCCCCACCTGGAATGCCTCTTTGTCCTGCACCACATCCCTGCATGCCAGGCGCGCAGCACAGGACGCTGGCTACCAGTCAAATGCGCGCCTGGCCCAGACAGCACGCGCGGCGTGGGGCCCCATGCTGCCGCTGCCCCATGCGGCACCCACCAGCCTCTCACCCCAGCTGCGTCGCCAGCGCTGCGGCCTTGCTCCGCCAGCTGCCAAGTTCCGATGTCGCGGTTCGCAGCCGCTGCTGTGTGGTGGTCAGCTGGGTGCGAGCGCCGCGCAGGTTGGTGCGCACCACCGCCAGCACATTCAGGCACTGGCCGAGCGTGGTGGGCACGGTTTCGGCCAGCAGCTCCCGGCCCAGGTGGCCGCCCCCCAGCTCCTCTGCTGCTCCTGCTCCTGCTGCTGCACGGAGGGGGTGATGCAGCATCAAGGGCGGTCGGTCTTGGTGGGCGTGGCAGCTGCGCAGCGGCAAGCTGGAGGTGGGGGGCGGCCTTGCGCCGCTCCCGCCCCGCACCGGCAAGCCCTGTCCTGGCAGCCTGCACTCGGGGCCGCCTCGCACCTGCCGCACCGAGCTGGCACACTGCCAGGAGGCACAGCAGTGCTGCGGAGGCAGTGAGAGGGTGGCGCATGGCACAGTTCTGCGGGAGGGGCTTGGGTTGTAGGCGACGGGCGGGGATTCCGCGCGTTCACGACACTTGTAGGGCCGGCCTGAAGTGCACGAAGATGGTAAACGAAGGTGGGAGGCCTCCTGACCTTGTCCTGCTCCCTTCCTCACCGCCAGCTTCCGAGTGGCTTTGTGTTCGGTCTTGCTGCATGCAATTGGACGGGTGCTTAATTGGATGCCGGGTGGTGGTCGGGGAGGGGGGGGGGGGGGCAG
>NW_005435048.1:83666-99586 GCF_000147415.1 Chlorella variabilis | reverse complement strand
CGGCGCCCACCCCCCGCCGCCGCCTGGCGGCTCCCCGCTTCCCCACCTGCCTCCGCCGGCGCCGCCTTCCCGCGCACCGGGGGAATGCGAGCCGGATAGGAAGGGAGGGAGAGAATGCATGTTTGTGAGGTCGATGTCCCCCACTTGGGATACAACGGAACCACGAAAGGATTGAGCAGAGGAACACCCGCTGGCGGGTGGTGCAGCGCCCAGCGTGGCCAAGCTCCGCTATATGACCCACGGCGCCCGAGTGCCATCCACTCGTCACCTGATTGCGGCATTGATGTGCTCTCGTCTTTCTCCTCCCCAGGGAGCGCTCCTGATGGTGCTCGGCGCTGTTCCTATCCCTATGCTTGAGCTTGCAGGAGGCGCCGCTCACGAGAGCCGGCGGCAGCACGGCTCCCGCACTTGGCGCACGTTTTTCTCCCTCCCAAACCCCGCTAAACATGAACCTGGTGCTTCGGAAACCAGATTAAAATGAAGAAAATTATGCACTGGATGCCGGGTGCACGCATTCCCAACCCTCTGCAGACTGCATCCCACCCCCATGCGCTGCCGCCGCCCTGGGGCAGGCCCTGCCTGCCGCCTGGGCTGCCTCCTCGAGCCCCTCGTGCCCGCCTTCCTCCGTACTGGAAGTCGCAAGTTGACATCATCCTAAAGAAGCGTCAGGGAATGCGGCAAACAGCGCAGTACCCTCCAGGTGGCGCTCTCTCAGGCCGGGTGGTATTAAATCAAGAGCTGGGGTGCACAAGCGCCTATAAAAGCCACGTTGTGCCTGGTTTCAATCATTAAATCACCAAGCCACCATGTTCACAGAAAACAACAAGAGGCACACTGCCACCCCTGCGGGGGCTGCGCTGCTGCTTGCGGCCGCCCTGCTGCTGGCCCAGGCGACCCCAGGCAAGCGGCGACGCGGAATTGGGCGGCGCCTGCACTCCCGCGCCTGCAGCCCTCTGCGGCCAGCTCAGGAGCTGCGCCCGCCGCCCCGCCCAGTCATATGTGCTCACCCTCTCGCTGCCCGCTGGTACGCATCTGCAGGCCTGGCCCAGTGCACTTCCAACTCGCCCTACGTCGGCTTCGAGGGCCAGCTGACTGAGTTCGAGCACGACGTGAGTGAGGTCGCCTTGCCAGCTGCAGCGGCCGCCTACCGCCCACCGCTCTTGCGCGCCCCACCTCCTCCCGCCCGCCCAGCTGGCACCGCTGCTGCCCCGACTCTGCACACTTGCCTCACTGCAGCCCCCAGAACACCTCCTCACCACACACACCCAGGAATGCATGCAACCCAGCACATAAGCGCTTCCCGCCAACTGCTGACCCCACACATCCCAGCCCCTCACCGCCCTCTCGCTGCCCCTGCCGCCTGCCACCACGCCCGCAGGTCAGCGGCACGGTGCGCATCGTGGATGACTGCACTTTCGAGGTTTCCGGCTTCACCTACGACGGCCAGGGCCCCGATGTGTACTGGTGGGGCGGCCCTTCCACCGACTACAGCGACATCCGCTCCGAGGGCTTCCGCATCGTGCCGGAGCAAGTGACCCGCGGCTACGACGGAGAGACGGTGGGCTGCCTGCTGCGTGTTGTCCCTGTGTGTGTCCTGCAGCAGCTGGCTGTCCGAGTGGCACTGGGGCGGCAGCGAGGGATTCCTGCCTGCTGGTACCGAGGTGCCCGCTCGCCTGGCCTCCTTGCTGATCCGCCTCTCGTCCCCGCCTGCCCCCTGCCACCCCCGCCGCTGCACTTTGCTCACAGGTCACCTTCACTCTGGAGTCTGGCCTGACCTGGGATGACGTTCCAGTCATCAGCCTGTGGTGTGAGGACTTTGCAGCCGACTTTGGGCACGTGGAGCTGCAGCAGGGTGAGCCCCGGAAAGGCTGTGCGAGCGCAGGCAGCAGCAACGCGCTGCCACAGCAGTGCTGGGAGGGGGCGGCAGCACAGCATGCGCCTGGCACGACCATCCTGAGCCGGCTCTGCCATCCTGCACCCTGCAGTTAATGAGGACCCGCCTGCAGAAGACGAGGAGCCTGTCGCTGAGAGCCCCGTTGAAGCTCCCGTCCCGGCCCCCGCACCGGCTGAAGAGTAGCTGCCAGCCCGCCCCATGCTGCCTGTACCACGCCGCTGGGGTTCCCAGGCAGACGCATGGGCACCACACGGAGCACGCGGCACAGCGCAGCGCCTGCCCCGCCCTGGCGAGCTGCACATTGCGGCTGCAGGCTGCCAGCGGCTTCACAAGGACATTGCTTTCTGATGTATTAATGCTGCTGATCTGACAGGACTGCATTCATTTCTCATTTCCCCTTGTGCCTGCCCACCTGCACAGCGTGCTCTCTTGTCTGCATTGCGGGCCTGCTGCAACACGCATGCCGGCCCATCGAGGGCGCTGGGCGCCTTTTGTGTAACACCATCATCATGATGTTGACGAACGTAGTTGGTGGCATGAGAGCACAGACAGGGGGATGGCACCAGCCTGCCGCTATGCTCCACTGGGTTGGTGGCAGTGCTGGCGGCGGGCGACACATGTCGTGTCATGTCAGGCGGGAGAGGAACGGCGGTGTGGCGCAACCTCAGCCGCCTTGCGCTGCCGCATCGAGCCCTCGTGCCCGCCTTCCTCCGTACTGGGAGTCGCAAGTTGACATCATCCTAAAGAAGCGTCAGAGAATGCGGCAAACAGCGCAGTACCCTCCAGGTGGCGCTCTCTCAGGCCGGGTGGTCTTAAACCAAGAGCTGGGGTCGCACACCCGCATTGTTTGGCGGCGATGCGTCTGCTGTGCTCAAAACACCGCTGCCATGTCCAAAGCCCTGCACTCTGGGAACCCTGCGGGGGCTGCGCTGCTGCTTGCGGCCGCCCTGCTGCTGTCCCAGGCGACCCTAGGCAAGCTGCAACGCGGAATTGGGCAGCGCCTGCATGCCGCGCGCAGGCAGGCGGTGCCTTCAGCCGCCCGCCTCACCGCCGCCTGCCGCCTGCCGCCGGCAAGCCTGGAGCTGCCGCAGGCACGCACACCCTCTCGCTGCCCGCTGGTACGCATCTGCAGGCCTGGCCCAGTGCACTTCCACCTCGCCCTACGTTGGCTTTGAGGGCCAGCTGACTGAGTTCGAGCACGATGTGAGTGCCTCGCCCAGAGCCGCCGCTTGCTGTCGCCTCCCTGCCGCACCCCCTTGCGCCCCCCAGGCTCGCAGAGCGCCCCCTTACACTCGTGCTATGAGTAGCCAAGCAGCCCTTCAGTGCTGCCGCCACCGCCATACCACCATGCCATGCCATGTGCTGCTGCATCCTGCTCCCCCGCCACAGCACACAGTTCCACGCGGTGGGCACGACCACACTCCCCCCCCCCCCCGCCCGTGCTGCCCCCGTTGCTGCAGGTCAGCGGCACGGTGCGCATCGTGGACGACTGCACTTTTGAGGTCTATGGCTTCACCTATGACGGCCAGGGCCCCAAAGTGTGGTGGTGGGGCGCCCCTTCCACAGACAACGGGGACATCCGCAGCGAGGGCCGCCGCATCGTGCCTGGCCAGCTGACCCGCGGCTACGACGGGGAGACGGTGGGTGGGAGTGGGTGGGACGAGTGCATGCACATGCAGGTGGTTGCTGCCGGCGTGTGTAGAAAGGCGCTGCGGGCTTCCACCGCTGGGTCTTGGTGTTTGGGGGCCTCGGATGTGGCGACGTGGGAACGCCCTGCTCGCCTACACCTGTCGCTGATTTGTACTGCCCGCCGCTTGCCCGCCGCTCGCCTCGCCGCCCTTCCCGGCCGCAGGCCACCTTCACCCTGGGCGACGGCATCACGTTTGACGACTTCTCGGTCATCAGCCTGTGGTGTGAGGAGTTCTTCGCAGACTTTGGGCACGTGGAGCTGCAGCAGGGTGAGGCAGGGAGGAGGGGGTGGAGGCTGTGGAGGGGCTGCCGGCAGTGTGTGGCAGGGCCCAGCGGGCAGCCTGGGGCAGGGGCTGTCGGGCATCCTGCGCTGAGGAGCGTGCAGCTGCAAAGGGCGCCGGGCTGCAGCTGCTTCAAGCCGCCTGGATGCTACAACCTGTGCAGCCACACTCGCCGTGCCTGCCCGCCCGACCACGCCAGACCCTGCGATGCAATGCCATGCTCCGCCCAGCTGCCCTGAACGCGCGGCCGCCGCCCCTTGGTGCCGCTCCTTGCTGCCGCAGTCAGATCTGAGACCCCCGTGCCCGACTCGCCGCAGCCTGAGCCCGAAGCGCCTGAGCCAGAGCCCCCTGCCTCTTCTCCCCCCTCCCCCGAGCCCTCTCCCGCTGGGGAGCCCGCCCCAGCGCCCGGTCCTGCGGCTGGAGCCGACTTCGACCTTGCCAACTGCGTTGAGCTGCTGCCCGGCTATTTCAACCTTCACTGGGAGGTGAGCTGCGCTGCGGCGGGCCTGCTGCTGTCCTGCGGTGCCTGCTGTGTCCGCTGGGGTCCCGCTGTGCCTGCTGGGCCTGCTGGGCCGGCCTGAGCCCTGCGACCGTCACGGATGCCTTCTTGCTTGTCCCCCGCCGCCCGGCTTGCGCTTGCTTCTCTGTCCCCAGCTCTCCCTCCCCTCCTCTCCCTCCATGCGCGCCCCCTTGCCTGCAGGTCGTCGACTCCCAGCTGGTGATCGGGTTGGAGGGGCGCGTGGGCGGCGACAACCGCTGGCTAGCCTTTGGCTTCTCCGCCGCCAACGCCACCGACGTCACCATGCCCGGCTCCGACGTGGTCGTGGGTGAGGCTGGAAAGAACAGGCGGGCGCTGTACTGCAGTAATGTACTGTCCGGGCCGGTTGTGAGCTCTTGTGGCGGTGGGCGGCGCCCTCCTCGTGCTGCGGGCTGGCCTGATCTGGTCTTGTGCTACTAGCTTAGTAGGCACGTGGCAGGCCGCCGGGAGGCAGGCCTGCACCCTGCCAGTTTCCATCCCCAACACAACATCCCAACAAACCAAGCCGCGCGCCGCGTGCCCTGCCACCCCCTGCAGGCGGCATGATCGGCGGCGAGTGCTTCGCCTTTGACTACATGCTGCAGAGCCGTCTGCAGTGCAGTTACACCGAGCGTGGCGGCGTGTGCCCCGATTTCGGCCTGTCGGGAGACCCGGCCACCAACCAGGTGGAGCTGTTGGGGTGCAGCAAGGTGAGGAGAGGGCAGGCTGGGGCGTAGATGGGGACGGAGCTGGGGCCTGGGGGGCTGGTGGGAGTTGGGGCCTGGAGCTGGACTGGAGGCGGGGGAGAAGGAGGGGTGGCATGCCCCGGCAGCCATCACAGCCACCCTGCCCTGCCCGCTGCCGGGGCTGCCCCTGGCTGCCTCCTGACAGCCCCTCCCCCTTCCCCGCTGACTGGCCTCCCCTCCTTGCCGCCGCCCATACCCTGCCCCCCTGGCAGGTGGGAGAGGTGCTGGCGGTGACGCTGACGCGCCCACTGGCGGCCAGCGACGCCTGGGACCGCGCCTGGCCGCTCGACGGCTCCGGCTTCCCGGTGTGGGCAGTGGGCCCCGTCAGCGAGGGCAGCAACGTGACGGAGCCGGTGGTGCTCTACCACCGCATCCAGCTCCCGGGCCTGGCGGCAGAAGAAAGCGTGCACGCCCCCGTGGGGCAAGGCTACCGCCTCGACCTCGGCGCCGCCTCCCCGCCCTCCTCCTGCCGCCCGCTGCTGGCAGAGGCGGGGGCGCCGGCGGGGGCGCCGACGCCGGGCGCGGCGCCCGCGGCCGCGCCGCGCACGCCCGTGGCGACGCTGTCGGGCGTCGCCGAATTCAACGTGACGGAAGGAGGTGTGCACAGCTGGGACGCCGCTGCGGCATGCAGGGCTGTGCACTTGCGTGCTCTGCGCTGTGCTGTGCTGCCCTGTGCGGTGCGGTGCGCTGCTCTTGGCATCGGATGTCTCGGCGCCTGCCCTGCCCCCTGCTGCCTCCTCCTGCGAGAGCCCACACCAGCACAGCCCATGCCAGCCCGCCGTCTCCTCCTGCTACCCCTGCTGCGACCTACCTCTGCCTGCTCTCCCGCCCCGCCTCCCTGCCGTGCAGCCAACCCCAACTACCCCAACCCGCCTGGGTGGGGAGTGTCTTACCATATCAACCAGCAGGAGTCGCCCGTTCTGAGCGTCGTGCGCGGCACGCCCTACACCTTCAGAGGTGCGCCGCCAGCCTGGCAGGGCCCTGGGCTTCGGCTCGGTGGCGGCGACGGCGCGGCAGCAAAAATCGGGGTGGCGCTGGTGCCTGGATCGCTGGCGGCAAGCCCGCGTGCAACAGCAGGGTGGCAGGGCTGCATAGTCCTCCGTGGCCCATCCGACACACACTCGCAACTCCGACCCCTGGCAAGATTCAGCTCATGCTCTGCCATGGACCCCTACCCACCGCTGGCCTGCCTCTGCTCCTGCCTGCAGTCATGGCGGGCCCCAACCATCCTTTCTACCTGACCGACAGCATCGTGGGTGGCGGCTCCTTCAGCGGCTTTGCCAACGAGACGATCTATGGGGGAGGCGAGGAGGCACACGGTGAGCTGGCGACAGCTGGCACTGGACTGGCTGGCAGCAGGGTGTGTGGGCAGTGCTTGGCGCAGTGCAAGATGGGTCTGGCTCTGCTGCCGGTTCCACCCCCCCACACACACTTGCCGAACCGGTTGTCCCTGCTCCCGCTGCCCTCCAGGCACCGAGGAGGCTCCATTCCTGCTGGAGTGGATGCCAGACGCCACCACCCCCGACCTGCTGTATTACCAGTGCACGATCCATATGAAGCTTGGGTGGCGGGTGCAGGTGGCGGACGCATGAGCGGCAGCGACGGGCACCTTTCCCGGCCTGCCTGTCCTGCCAGCGGCTGGGTGGGGAGCCTGTGGCGGCAACCACCATTCAGCGCAGCCGCATACCCACAGTCTCTGCTATTGACAGGCAGTGTACATTACACGCAGCATCTAATGGCCCATTTTGGCCCCGCTGACTTCAGTTGTCTGCCTTTTGTCTTTTGTTTCCCGCCCGTCCTGGCCTGCTGCGTTTCATGCAGATCACTCATTCAGATTCTTCCCCATGAAAAAGCGCACACAGCACCGCATGTGTGAAGCTGTGCAGCATGGCAAGGCATGCAAGCATCCAGGGTGTGAAGGTTGGCAAGGTGGGGCGACATCGCGCTGCCAGGCTGCTTGGCGGACCAAAGCGCTGGGAGGCAGGTGGTGATGGCTGTGGTGCTCATGAGGCTGTGCGAAAGTGCAGTGTGCATCCCACCGTTCCTTCCTGCGGAGGCACGATAAACGGTGGGTTACACTGAACAGCTCTGCAGCGAAGCCATGCCTCGCCGCATGCGTCTGTTGATACATGTACTGTGCGGCAGAACATGTACTGTGCTACATCCATGAACGCACTCTGTTAATCCATCGCATCTCGCCATGCATGCTGCTGAAGCTGTTTCTGCAATGAACTCCGGCAAGGGGCCGGCGGCGAGCGGTGAGCGGCGGCAGCACAGCGCAGCGCGGCACAGCATGCTCCCTGCAATTTGCAGCGGCGATCACCCACGGCATTCGATCTGCAGTCTTCACCCTCTCCGGGGTGCCCCAGAGCGCTCCGCTCTGCGCTCAGTTGAAGCTCTTCTGCTCGCGCCGCCCTCTGTCACGCGTGCCCAGCATGCTTCCGGGGTGACCAGGAGAGTGCGATGGAGCAGCAGCTGCTGGAGGCGGTGCTGGGGGGACAACTCGAGTTGTCGGCAGCACTGGCTTGGGCGCTGGGCGACGACAGCCAGCCTCCTCCCATTGAGCTGCGCCTGGGCAGCCCCTGGAAGTCGCCCAGCGCGCCTCGCCCGGTGCTGCGGCCCGCCAGCTTCAGGGTGCATGTGCTCAACCATGTGCGGGAGCAGGCGGAGCTGGTTCTGGCTGCGGCGGAGCAAGAGGCTGCGGGTGGCGGCAGCAGCGAGGCTGGGAGCCACCCACCCACGCCGCAGCCGCAGCCGGCAGCCGCGGAAGCCGGCCCCGCGGCAGCAGAGGCAGCCCGGGCGCCGGCGGCGCCCCGGCCCAGGCCGCAGGCGGCGCAGGGGCGGCCCCAGCCGCTTGCCGCTGGCAGCAGCGCAGGCAGCGCATCCGGCCAGCCTTGGCCCCAGCCTGGCCCCAGCACCCACCAAATCCGCCAGCCCCAGCGCCAGCCGGGGCTGCTGGATGATGCCAACTTCCCCACCCTGGCAGCTGCCGCTGCCAGCGGCGGCGGCAGCGGCAGCGCCAAGAAGCACGGCGGCAGCGCAGCTGGGCGGGCCAGCCCGGCCAACCTGCTGGCGGCGGCCCCGGGCCAGCAGCGGCAACAGCAGGTGCGCACCGTCAACACGACTGTTCATGTTGTTGCCGCCTGCATTATTGTACTCACTGCTGCCTGCCGATTGGCCCGCTTGCCCGGTGCCGTGCCGCCGCCCAGCCACCAGTGATGGCATGCTGTGCAGGGCGGCAAGCGGCGCACAATCGTTCCTGCCAAGGTGGCCAGCATGGATGTGAACCCGCTCTTCCAGTTGGCGGCTGGGCAGCCGGCGGGGCATCAGCAGGGCGACCCGCCGCAGGCTGTGCAGCCCACGCTCTCGCCGCAGCCACCAGCGCCTGCGCAGCAGCAGCAGCAGCAGCAGCAGCACGCGGCGATGCCGGCGGCAGCCGCCGCCGCGGCGACCCTGCCCATGTCCCCGCCGCCAATCGCGGTGCGGGTGCCTGCTCCGGGCGCGGCTGCGGTGGCTGCCAGCCTGCTGATGCGCGGCGGGGGACGCGGCGCGGCGGCAGCGTCCTCGCCGTCGGCGGCGGCGGGCTCTCCCGGGCGCGAAGGGTCCACTCCCAAACGCATCACACCCATCAGGCTGGCTCAGCCGGCGGAGGTGCAGCAAACCTTCATCACAGCCGCCTCAGGCGCCTCCCCGCACGCAGCCCGCCGCGACATGCTGCAGCAGTCAGAGATGCAGCAGCGCTCGCGGCCCGGCAGCCGCCTGGGCACGCCGATGGCAGGCGGGCTGCTGGAATGCGCGCCAGGCGCGTTTGGCCGGCCGGCCTCTGCCGCATCAAGCGCGGCGTCAGCGCTGGGGACGCGCAGCAGCGACGGCAGCGGCGGCGAGGCTGGCAGCAGCAGCCGGAGCCCGCTGCTGTGGTCTGCCGACGAGCAGTCGGTGTGCCAGCAGCTTTCCTTTGATGTCCTGTCTCCAGCTAAGCCAGCAGGCACTGAAGCAGCAGCAGCAGCAGCTGGCAAGGATGGTAGCAAGGCGGGCGAGGGAGAGGGCAGCGTCACCAGGGTGGCCGTGGCGGCCCATGCCGGGCCCAGCCTGGCGGCTGGTGCGCCGGCAGGCGGGGAGCAGCTGGCGGCAGCGCTGGGCTGCCAGCTCGAAAGCTTGCATTTGGGTGCCAGCAGCAGCAGCAGCAGCAGGGAGGGCATCGCAGCTGCAGGCAGGAGCGATGACCCTTCCCTCAGCAGGCAACAACGCATCTTGGATTCGGCATATCGCATGGGCGCCAGGCTGGCGCCAGCTGGAGGCACCACCAGCGGCGGCTTCGATGCGCCCGCCTCCTTCCCGCCCTCACTCACCCGCCCACTGCAGCTCAGAGACAGCGGCATGCAGCTGCAGCCAAGCGACTCTGCTAGCCAGGGCGCTGCTGATAGTGGGCAGGAGGAGGCGCAGCGAGGCGGCGTGCAGCAGCTGGGGCTGGAGCAGGGGCAGGAGGAGGCAGATGTAGCGCTGTGCCCGCAGGGGAGGCTGCTGGCGGAGCTGCACGCCGCGCTGCTGCGCTGCTGCAGCAGCATCAGCCTCTCGGGTGGGTGGGTGGGCGGCTGGCTGTATGCCCGGGTTGTGATCTCCTGCCCGTGGAGCCGTGGGCGAGGGCCATTGCCGGGTGGTGATTCGACCGTAACCTGCCCCGACTGTCGTCCTTTCCGCTTCCCTCCTCCCCTTTGTGCAGCTGAGCTGGACTTGCTGCTCAACCTATTGGCAGTACCATCTGCGGTACGCATCGACCCCGCCCTGACCCCCGTCACCGTGCTGTGGTGCGGCGGCCTGGCCCAGCGGTACGCCTGCTGCGTACTGCAATCGGCAGGTGAGCTGGGTAGAGGAGCAGCAGAGCGCTTCACTGCCCTGGCTGCAGCGCCGCTGCGCCTTTGCCTGCTGCGCGCTCGCCCTGGTGCCCTGCTTCTCATGCCTGGGCCCCGCCGGCCGTGCCTGCGTGTATCCGGCATAGCATTGGCTTCCGCTGCGATGCCGCAGGCGGGCTGATCCGGGGGCTGGGTCCGCAGTTGCTGGCAGACCTTGCGGCGCTGCCGCTGGTGCGCAGCAGCTTCCCGCGCCTGCACGCCGCCATGCAGGCGGCGCTGCAGCACTTTGCCAGCACGCAGCTGCACACAGGCAAGCTCGCCGCCCTGTGTGTCCGCTGCAGCGACTTTCCTTCCGGCCGGCACGGTGCAGTGCTGCCTAGCGGCGATGTTCGCCGAGTGCTTCTGCCTCTCCCCCCAGTCGCTCGCAACCCTCTGTCTCCTCCTGCCACCCCTTGCTCGCCTGGGGTGCAGAAAAGGCGTACCATCAGGTGCGGGCAGGTGGCGGCATTCTTAGCCTGCATGGCCTGTCGGCCTTCACGAGTGACGGCCGCCGGACACGCACCCAGGTTTGCGGGATGGCACGATGCAGAGAGGTCGTGTGCATGGGTGAATGTGCTGGCGCCGGCGGACTCTCCGCCCTCGTGCACTTGTGCACGCGGCTTTGGGATCGGCGACAGCCAGCGGGCAGCTGCCCACACCTGCCGCCTGCCCCTGCGTGCCGCAGGAGGAGCAGCGGCGCATCAGCAACCGCGAGAGCTGCCGGGACGAGTGGTTCAATCTGATGAAGGAGGCGGCGGCGCAGGTGCCTGTGGCTGCCTGCCGATGATGGCACTTAGCCTTGGCAGCTTGTGCAGTGTCTGCACCCCGGCAGTAGAGCCTGCCGCGTCGCACGGATCTGCACCACTGTGCTGCTGCCTGGCGTCTCCTGCATTCCCACTCCCTTTCTAGCCAACACCATGCAGACGCACAGCTTTGCGGCGCGCCAGCTGGGCCGCCTGTCTGCCGGCACCTCCGACCGCCAGTCGGACAGCGGGCGCACCGCCACAACCGCCTCAGGTGCGGCAGCGCAGCGTGCATAGTGCATAGCACAGCGGTGCTCTGCCTGCTGCAATACAGCAACCGATAGAGGCTTGACCGTTCAGGCAGGCTGGAGCTGCTTGATCTTGGGAGCGTGGCAGAGCGCAGGTGCATGGCCATGTATGTATCATCTAGCAAAGCTGCGTCGCGCTGCCGAGGCTCGCCCTGCTGCCGTGCCTCGTCCCCTGGGCGCTGCCGCCGCAGGCGGCGACGAGGCGGGCTTGCTGCAGCTCATGCAGCAGAGCGCCGGAGACCTGCTGCGCCGCCTGCGGCCTGACAACTTTGGCGCCTTTGCCGAGCTGTTCAGCGCCGCAGTGCTGCAGGCGAGGCGCTGCGTGGAACGGCGCGCGCCTGCCTGCCGGCCTACCTGCCTGCCTTGCCTGCATTTCAACCAGCTTTTTGAACCCTCGCACTTCTTCCCGCTGCCACCACGTTGCAGGCTGCCGCCACGGGTGAGACGCTCCTGGATGAGGAGCTGTCCAGCCTGGCACGGAAGAACGTGGGGCGCTTCCACAGCCTGAACCAGCGGCTGCAGGCGCAGGGCGCCGCTGGGCCCAGCAGGTGGGCCGTGCCGCTGTGGTTGGTGTGACATGGGCTGTCATGTGCTGGTTGTTAAGTAATGCAGTAACGAAATGATATTTTAGTCTGACCCGCTGCTGCGGCTGCCGGGCTGCAGGGGTGGCGCCGCCCGCCTGCAATCCAACCAGCCGATGACAGCCACAGGCTTTGGCCGCAGCGGCGGCGGCGCCGGCCAGCAGGCGCGCTGGGCCGCTGGCGCCGGCGGCGGGCGCCAGCATGGGCAGCAGCATGGGCAGCGAGGGGTTGGCGGCCGCCCAGGCGGCGGGGGGCCAGGGTTCGGCGGCGGCGGCGGCGCGGATGAGGCGGTTGCTGAGTCGCTGCGCTTGGTGGCTGAGTTCCCTCGGCCCCAACGCCTCTATGTGCTCTTCTTGGAGGCCGCCGACAGCCACCGCCTCAACGCCCACCTCATCAGGCAAGCACCCTGGGCCATTCCGGCAGCCAAGCTGCCCACGGCCGGCTCAGAGTGATGCTGTGTTGTGCCCGTGGTGCCGCTGATGCTGCGGGCTGTGCTGTGCCCCGACGTTTGCCTTGGCTGTCTGCCAGCGTGTGTGTGTGCAGATGCATGAGCGGCAAGCTGCGGACGTTGACAGCTGGCGAGCATACCAGTGGCGGGCTGAGGTGCGTGCATATTATGCTTCCACCCCCACCCTCACAATGGCAGCTGCAGCGGCTTGCGGCTGTTTGGCCAGTGTCAGCTGCTGCCTGATGCCGCTCGCTGCTCTCGTTGTCTGCTCCCTTTCAGCGAGCGTGTGGCAGCGGTCAGCACTCTGGCCATGTTCCTGGGCTACCTCACCTTCACTCGGGCAGGCTACGCAGGTGGGCCAGCTTGGCCTGTGGTTGACATTGCGTGTGCATCAGATGTTGACACGGCTGGTTGTGAGCCTCCCCTGTGTTTCGCTGAGCCGCTGCTGCCGTGCCCCTTGCTTGCAGGCTCGGGCAGCGCCGGGGCGGGCAGCAGCGAGGCGGACAGCGCGGCTCCGGCGGCAGCCGGGCTGGTGGATGTGGCGGCGACAGTAGAGGCGGCTGCGGCGGCCTCCGAGGGCGGTCCTCTGGCCTGGGCGCTGCCCTGGGTGGTGCGCTACCTCTGGTTCCTTCCGTGGGATGCCGAGGCGGTGCGGGCGCCATACTTCCGATGCCTGCTGGCCCGCCTGGCGGCGCTGCATGGCTCTGCCGAGCTGCAGCCGCAGCAGGCGCACTTCAGCCTGGCAGCCTTCTGCCTGCGCTCAGTGCTGGATGATTTTGCGGAGCGCGTGGGCCCGGACATCATGCCTACCGCCCCTGGCAGCAGCGGCAGCAGCAGCAGCAGCGCCGGTGGCGCAACTTGCCCCGCGCTTTCCAGCCTGGCCGCCGTGGATGGCCTGCTGGACTCGCGGTTCCTCCACCTCTGCTGTCCCACGCTGGAGCATTCGCGGCAGCTGTTTGCTGCCAGCGGCGGCGGCGGCGGCGGCTTGCAGCAGCAGCAGCAGGCTCGCAGAGTCAAGAAGATCCGCCCCACCGCGCCCAGCGGCGCCGCAGCTGCCCGTACCGCGTTGCAGGGCGGCGTGGCAGCCGCCTTGCAGCAGGATGCGTCGAGGGACCTGCTCAGGCTGCAGCTGCAGCGCGCCTTCCTGGAGCAGTACAGCACCGATGAGCACAAGGTGGGCAGGGAGCTGCTGGGGCGACCTGCCCTCTCCTGTCCTTTGCCAGATTGATATTCTTCATCCCTTTCCCTGATGGTGTCTACTCTTCCTCTTAGCCACAAGAATGGTATCTCTCTCCATTCTGGATCCCCATTCTGGATCCCCACTCTTCACTGCAGGTCAAGCTGCGGGACGTGGTGGATTATGTGTCCGACATCCTGGCCTATAACGCCGCCAGCTCAGCAGCTTCAGCCCAGCTGCTGCCGGCCGGCGACGCCATCGCGGCGCAGCTCAAAGGTGGGGCCTCCCTGCCGTGTTGGCCGGCCCGCCCGACTGACTTGCGTGGGAAGCGGGGCTCGCATGCTTGCCCCAAACCGACATTTCACAAGTTCTCCTGCTGGCGTGGCTGCCGCTGTTGGCGCAGAGGCGGCAGCGGCGGTGGCCGCCGAAAGCCAGCAGCAGCACCAGCAGGCGAGGGAAACGGGCGGCGAGGAGGCGGCGGCGCCGTCGATGCTGCACCCTTCTGTGCGCCTGTACCTGGAGGCTCTGGCTGAGCAGCTCATCGCCGCGCACACCACCAATGTGAGGCCCCAGCTGAGCCTACCATCCAGGTCTAGCGACACGAATCGCCTCGCCTTGGGAGAGTCCCCGGGTTGCACCACCGTGCTCGTGCCCCGGCTGCCCGCAGGTGCTGCAAGCGGCGCAGGCGGACGCCGAGGAGCGCATTCGCGCCACGGCGGTGCAGGCCATGGCGGCTCTAACCGCCCCGGAGCTGGGGGCAGCGGTGATCGGCACCGCGGCATCAGTGGTGGCGGAGGCGGCGGCGTCTGCTGTGCAGCAGCGGCTGAGGTCCCAGGTTCCCTCCGCAGTGCGCCGCACGGCCACGGAGCAGCTGCAATATCTGCTGGCCGCGGCAGCCCGTGAGAGCAAGACGCCGCGGCAGTCGGCGCCTCCAGCCCCTTAGTTGTGGCTCACTGCCCGTCAGGGGTTGGGCGCCGGCGCCCTGGGTAGTGGCCTCGGCGGCCAACAAACCCGCCAGCCTGCCACGCCAGCCGTGCCTCCTGGCCTCCCTGCTGCTTGACATGCTCATTCTACTGCTCTCTCACTCAAACATGCATAATCCAATGCACTCGGCAGCATTGCAAATGAAAGAGCAAGCAGGGGTTGGAAGATCAAGACTCGCCGCCGCGCTCAGCAGGCGACTGGCGGCTCTGCTCCTCCGCCTGGCGCTGCCGCTTGCTGCGCTCGCTCTGGTGCTGCCGCTTCTGCTGCGGGGATGTCGGGTTGCGACCTGCGGCTGCGTTGGCTGCTCCCCTGCCAGCTGCCCCTGCCACCGGCTCGGCGCAACAGCCACCTTTCTGCCCCGAGCTGCCTGCGCCGCCTTGTGCTGCGCTGCCTGCAGGCAGTGGCGGAGGACGCCGCCCTGTTTGTCCCGCGCCGATCCAATAGGCCTCAGCAGCTTGTCGATGGCCTCCTGGTCGTAGCGAGAGTCAGAGTTTGCGATATTGCGGTTGACGCGTCGACTCAGCGCTCTTCTTCCTCACCTTCTCCGAACTGCGGCCAGGTGGCAGGTGCCACGGGGAATCGCTGCAGGCGAGACTGCAAGGGTAGAGGAGGCGTGGCGGCATATTCCAGGCCTGCCAGCGTAGAGGGCTTGGTAACACTCCAATTCTGCTGCGTGGATCGTACACATGCATCGGTTGCAATTCTGAGCCAAGGCTGCAGCAGGTGAATGACCACACAAGGGCAAGCAGGACCCAATGCATGCTTGCGCTCATGTGCCAGGTAGGCCTCCCGATCACCGGTCCCCTCCTGGCGGGGGTCATGCATCCCCCACCCATCATGCATTTCAGGCTTCATCTCCCTCAAACCTCCACCATTTTCCCTCTCGTTTGTCGTGATCGACTCCGGGTAGCCCAAATGCCATTCTAGCGGGGCCTATGGGCCGCGACGAAGCGACCAACTCTGGTGGCAAAGGCAGCAGTCTCGGCGTGTCTGCCAAACGCCTGAAAGGCGGCACCAGCAAGTCCCAACACAAGCATGTTACAGCTCTACTGCAAAACTGGGACAGAGTCACCAAGGCGCATCCTGACCTGCGGGGCGTTCTGCTGTTACAGTCTGCATACTCCAACAGCAATGGATGGGCTAGAACGCACAATCTTGCCGGCATGGTCCCACTGCTGAAGGCTCTCTTGGTGGAGATAGTGGCATCCGCCGGCGGGCGGCGGGTGACGCCACGCATGGTTGCCGACATTGCGGAGGGGGCGACGGCGGAGAACTTGCAGTTCCTTTTGCGAGTTATGGAGTTTTGTACAGCTGCCGAAGTCGTGGGGGGGAAGCATGTTGAGATGATGATGAATGCTGTCACGGGCTGCAAGCTCGACGCCCCGCCAGGTGCGCCTGGTGGCCACGCTCAGCCAGCCAGTCTCTCCATGCCTTGGTCCTGCAGGCTCTGCCTGCCTTGCCTGCCTGCCTGCCTGCCTGCTCTGCCTCCCTTCATCAGTTCATCAGTTCCTTGCCTGCTGCAGGCTTGGCAAACACCGCGTTCAAGTTTGGTAACAAGATGGGCGCGACATCCACCTTGCAGCGCACGGCAACCGGGGTGACAGATCCAGTTGAGGAGCCTGGCTCCCCTGAGCGTGATGCTGGCGGGGATGGGGGTCAGCCG
>NW_005435048.1:81496-83616 GCF_000147415.1 Chlorella variabilis | reverse complement strand
CACCCACAGCGTGCCAACCATGGCTGTACAGGCGGGCGCGCGCACGCAAACGGGTGCCGCCGCAGGCGAGGCAAGCAGTGGCAGCGTTGTCGAGCGTGGCGGCAAGCCCATGGGACAGGTGCGTTGCCTGGTTTGTTGGCCTACATCTGCTGGAACACACCAGGTGTTGTTGTTCTATGGTTCCTCCCTCAGCTCATCCCTTGCTGTGCAGGCGGCACAGCCACGGCGCAGGCTGCGGCAGCAGGTCGTGGAGGATGACGAAAGCGACACCGAAGCGGAGGTTGACGCTTCTGCATGCATCACTGCCACGGCTGCGGCAGCGGCAGCGGAGCAGCACGCGCCGTTGGGCGCTCAGCTGGGCAAGCGCGTACGGAAACCGCCTAAGCAGTTTGCAGACCACATGCTCTATGATGAGGGCAATGCGGCAGCCGCGACTGCAGATGGCAGGTGAGCTCATTGGTTTAGGGCGGGCAGTGCGGGGGCGTTGGGACGAGGGTGCAAGGGCACACGGCAATGCGCTGCTGCCCCATGGCGCCCGGCGGGGCGCCGGTTCCACGAAACCATGCCCTCTGCAGCCTCAACTTGCCCTGCCCTGCACCCCTACGGTGCCCTTGGGTGTGCCCAGCAAGTTTGGTGGGATTTGGTGACAGGCTGCCAGTCACCCATCTGGACCAGATGGCTGTCGAGAGCGTCTCTCGGGGGGGGGTGGAGGCCTCCATCAGCAGCCATCTACTTTTCCAGCCCCCTCAGATTGCTCTGCAAACTTGCACCCGCCCATTTGTGAGGGCGCTGATGTCGATTCTGAAGTCCTTTTGGGTTGAAAATGTGCTGACGTGGCGCCAGCCTGTGTGCCGCCCAGCCCACCTGCCCGCTCTCCCTGCGCCTGCCTGGCCCACCCCTCTAGCCCCTCTCTGCTGCTCCCTCGACCCCATTCTGTTTGTCCTTGGAATGCAGGCAGCACATCCCGGTGGCCGCCTCGGGACCGCGCGAGGTGCTTGCGCGCATCACCGCTGAGCAGGTTTGTTCCTTCTTTTATCGAGCTGGTTCATTGGTTGCCTATTACTCTTAAGCTGCCTAATCATGGAATACCCTGCCATGCTGCCCCTGCAGATGGTGGCACTCGAGGCGGCAATTAAAGAGGAGCATATGGCACGGTGGAATCCGGCAATCTGCCAGGTGCGGAAGCCAAGGAAGAAGGAAGGCGAGGTGGGCTTTGCCGCCGCAGTGCTGGAGCGCATAACCAAGCAGTGGCCCGACCTGCACAGTTGGTTGCTGAGCACAGATGTCGACCTCATCAAGAAACACATCTGGAAGGGTAAGTTAGGGGGCAGATGGGACACACAGCAGGGTGCAGGCAGGCCATTAGATTCGCAGGCCTACAACCGCTGGCCAGATGCCCGCCACCTGATTCTTGGCCCTTGATGCCGGCCGCTGCTGCAATTCCGCAGAGACCAAAGGAAAGTGCCCGCATGAGGTCACGGCCGCGGCACAGGCAAATGAGGCAGCGCAGCAGCAGGCAGCAACAGAGGAGGCAGCGGCAACAGTGCTGAACCGTATCCCCAACGCAGCAGGGGCAACGTGGGAGCAGCTGAAGGAGTTCATGACGGTTGTTGATGCCGACATCAGCACTGGCAATGTGGGAGAGTGGAAGGGACATGATGGCTTGCCTGCGACACGCATCATCAACCGGTGCGGCTCTTGGAAGCTGCAGCAGCAGCTCACGCAAGCCCAGCAGAAGGAAATTGTTCAGTTTGAAACTAGGTGCCGCATGAACTTCTTTTAGTGTTTGCCAGTTGGATTGGTTGGTCTGTCTCAAATTTGACCATGGGGTATTAGCAATGTGACCTACATGCACTCAAAGGGAGCAAATGACTGGCTGTAGGGCAAGCTGCCTGTGACTGGCTGTGCAGGCCTGCAGGAACAGACTGGCTGTGCAAGCCTGCAGCGGCAGACTGCCTGTGACTGGCTGTGCAGGCCTGCAGCGGCAGACACTCCTGTGTGACTGGCTGTGACTGGGCAATTGCATATATGTTTGATTAAAAAAATCACAAGTGTTTGGCACGCAAGTTATTGACCTCCACCAGAATCAACTGAAGGCGCAGCAACTCGGCACGCAATAT
>NW_005435048.1:77838-79201 GCF_000147415.1 Chlorella variabilis | reverse complement strand
GGCAATGTGGCTGCGAGCGGCCGGCCATCGCAAAGTGGCAGGGCTTAAGGCAGGCATCAAGCATCACGGCCAGACGGTACAGCCCACGGCGCAGGTGCATTTGTGGACAGCCTGGCGGCAAAAACTGGGCGGCATAGCTCGCAACCCACCATGCCCACCAACGCCGTCTTTGAGCTGCAACAGCCGGAACATCTCCACCAAATCTTCTGAGAGGTAGACAGTGTTGATCACAGGGCTGGTGGGCACACAGCCAACCTGGAACGGGTGCGCTGTGACGTTCTTCTCGCCGTGCGAAGTGCACCCAAAAATGGGCACCACGAGGGAGCCCGCCACGCCGCCAAGGCCGTGATACACTGCCGGCATGGTTTCAGTCTTCCTGAAACAGCAAAGAGTGCCGTCATGCCGGCCAGCTGTGGGCCAGCAGCGCAGTGGCTCCGTGCTGTCCAGCCGCGCCTGAACCTGCTGGATTTCTGCCGCCCGCTGCCCCGCCTGCAGCGCCGCCCGCTGCGGTGTGGTGGCCAGCATCATCTGCTCGTCCGCCTCTCTCCTGTCGTCCCAAGCATCGTGCCTGCGCTGCTGCCGCTCGCTCCACCAGCCGCTGCTGCTCGAGGTGTTTGGCCCCGCCTCGGCATGGCGCCGGCTGCGCTGCCCGGGATGATTTATAGGAGGAGCCTGACCTGGTCTTTTAGATGCCTGCCTGCGCGGCTGTTCATTGTCAAGGCGCCTCCCAGGGTTGGACTCATGCACGCTGATGTGCAGCTTGGAGGGAGTCATGAAGCATTTGGGCTACCCGGAGTCGATCACGACAAACGAGAGGGAAAATGGTGGAGGTTTGAGGGAGATGAAGCCTGAAATGCATGATGGGTGGGGGATGCATGACCCCCGCCAGGAGGGGACCGGTGATCGGGATGCCTACCTGCATGTGCCCATCCAACTGCTTCAGCATTGAAGCATGATTGCAACAGATGTTTGTTTGAGATCCGAGCAGCACAACTGGAGCTGACCAAGCCCGCTACGCTGGCAGGTAAAGGTAAAGGTAAAGGTAAAGGTAAAGGTAAAGGTAAAGGTAAAGGTAAAGGTGGGGAAGAGCCTCCACAAGCTTGCTTGTGTGGGCTTAAAGTCTGGTAAAGCAAGAACTAGCTTGCAACATAGACTCCCCGCCGAAACGGGACGGGAACCGGGCGAAAGCAGAGAAAGCAATAAAACAGGGGTGGAGCAAGGCGACATGCAACGCAAGCAGCTGACAGGGCACGCATCGAAACGTGTGTATGACTGGCAAAGTGGCATGGCGCATTGGGGAGAAACGCAACGGTACGGGAGCATGGGCTGGCCAAACGGCAGTGCGGAACGCTAGGTCACTAGA
>NW_005435048.1:75554-77567 GCF_000147415.1 Chlorella variabilis | reverse complement strand
CCCGTGGACCCCAAACGCCGTGCCCGCCGCCGCCGCAGGCAGCACCCTTGCGACGGCGGCGGCAGCAAGCCGTGGACCGAAAACGCCGTGCCGCCGAGTCCCGTGGCTGTGGCCGTGGGCTTTCTGGCAGGAAACTACGGCCGCAGCTCGGCAGCACGGGGGCGTCGCAGCGTGCCGCCGCCGCCGCCGCGCTGCCCCCCGGGCACGGCGGCGGCGGCAGCAAGCTTGGGCCCAAACGCCGTGCCGCCGAGTCCCGTGGCTGCGACCGTAGACCGTGGGCCGGAAACTGCGGCCGCAGCTCGGCGGCACGTGGTTCTGGTCAAATCGCCAAGCGTGCAGCAGCGCCGAACCACGCTTCCCGGCCTCGGCGCATGCCTTCAGGGGCCCCCTATCGCTGGGCACACCCCTCCAACACCGAACATGCGCCCGGGGGGGAGGGCGGCCCGGGCTGCCCAGGCCAAAGTGGGCCGCCCTCGAGCAAGAGGCGGCCGGGCTGTGTGCTGAAAAGCTTAACTTCCCGGTTTTAACGTCTAGCTTTAGACCATTATTTGATCTGCCCGACGCGCCAAGTGCAGTACCCCCCACTAGTAGTGAATGGGTCCCGGGGAGGCCTGTGCCGAAGCCTTGGCGATTCTATTAGGCGTTCCCGAAGGAATTGGCTTGGATTGGCGCTGAGCCGGTCAGCTATGCCGCGTTTGTCCTCACAAAGTTTCGACATGGGAGGAATCGAACCTGTGCCCTCTCGGAGGGTTTAGACACTAGCCAGGCCTGGCATTTGCCACAATATCGTGGCAATCAGCCGCCAGGTGTTACAGTCACCCCGCTATGATAGGCCGCGTGAGCAGACCTTGGGACCCGCCAGGCAGCGTGCAGCGCAGGCGTGGCAGCGCAGGTTACCATTGCCTCTGCCAAAATCTGCGGGGTTGGCAAGAACGCCTGCCTCTGCAGCGCAGCGGGCAGGGACAGGAGGAACGCCTCTTATGAGCCATGGCTCGCCGGCGCAAGTTGCAAAGGAGATGCAGCAGCCAGCATGCGCCAAGCACCATCCTCCACTGCCAGCGGAAAGCACGCATATGGAGCCAAGGTTAAGGTAAAGGTAAAGGTGGGGAAGAGCCTCCACAAGCTTAACTTCCCGGTTTTAACGTCTAGCTCTAGACCATTATTTGATCTGCCCGACGCGCCAAGTGCAGTACCCCCCACTAGTAGTGAATGGGTCCCGGGGAGGCCTGTGCCGAAGCCAAGGACGACACCAGGCGCATGCAGGCACATGCAGCTGCTCACTGGCTTCCAGAGCCTCGTCCTGGGCCTTGCAAAGTTGGTATTCCTGGCCTGCTGCTGCGCCGGGCTATTCACGCTGCCGCCGACCCCGCCGCCGACCACGCTGCGGCGGCGCCGGCTGATCCACAAATATCCAGCCCTGCTTCTGGCTGGCTGTTGTAGCTGCCTTGTACCGCCTCCAACTCCGCCAGCGCCAGCGCCAGCGCCAGCGTCAGCAAGCAGCGGTCAGCGGCACCCCCACCACCCCCACCACCACCTCACACACTCACTGGCCCTTGCGCGATGGTACGCCGGCATGTTGGCATGGGAACGCCAAGCCCGGCACAGTAGCGGCGGCTGATTGAGTAATGGCACAGCCGACCGCCGCGGCAGGCCACTTTGCACTCCTGCCTGCAATGCATGCACCCTTACATGTGCAGCCTTCTGGTATTTTCATGTGCCTGGGAGATGTGCGGGCATGGGGGCCCATGTGCCCCATGCCATTTGAGTGCCTGGCGGCGGCGCTGCCTGCCGCCGGGAGCCCGCACCAGCATCGGCACCAGTCGGCTTGGCAGGCCTAAGCTGCTAAGGATCCCCACGTCCCCCACCACGTTGTGGGGGTTGCGTGTCCGGCAGGACGGGGAGCGGGGCCAGGGTGGGGTGACCCTGGGACGCTCAGCTGGGGGGAGCGTGGTCGGAGCCATGGAGAGGGTGCTCCATGGTCCACCCCCTCTCTTGATGCCCCTTGATCACGTG
>NW_005435048.1:73843-74826 GCF_000147415.1 Chlorella variabilis | reverse complement strand
GATGTCCTCATGTACCGCTGCACCTTCACGGATGCATGCGTGTACGAGGCAACATGGCGCTCCAGGAGCGCTTCCGCCAATTCAGGTATGGCAACCCCCTCGTCAGCAGTCAAGTCGCAGGGGGCGCCGCCGCGAGAACGCGGCTAACCTGCGCTGCCCAGGGCTGCCGGGCCAGTGGCAGCCCTGTGTCCGTGTCGGCAGCCAGCGCAACGCTATCCAGCATGGCAAGACGGGCGACCCGCTCGCCGCCCATAGCCTGCAGGTTGCTCACAAAGCGTGCAACCTGCAAGGTCCAGTAGGCGGGCAGCGGCAGCTGCCCCGTCTCTGCCAGCACAATGAGGGCTGGGGTGCTGTCCCGCACACCCAGCAGCCCTCGCAGGTACTCCAGCTGTACCCGCTCGCATGCCGTCCTGCCCTGCAGAATCAGCTGCGGCGCCCAGATCTCTGCCCCGTACGACAACGTCGGCAGGACGTAAGACTTGAACGCACGCATGCTGAGCAGGGGTCCTGCAACCCATTCTCGGCCAGGCGGCGACGCAGCAGGTGCATCGCGCGCCGCCCAGCCTCCGCCCGATACGATGCCGCCGAGGCAAAGGCCTGCCGGCAGTGCAGGTGCACGCCGAGGTATCTGAAGGTGGGGACGGTTTCCAACTCATTGCCGCCGTAGCGGAACCGCTCCTCCGTGGCAGCAGCCCCGCCAGTGGTGTACACTACCACCTGGGTCTTTTTGGTGTTAACCGTCAGGCCCCAGGCGGCACAGTAGCTCTCAAGGTAACCAAGCTGGAAACGCAGGCCTGCCGGCGTGGTGGCCAGCAAGGCCTGGTCATCAGCGTAAAATAATGGCGGCACGCACTCCCCGCTCTGCCAGCGAGGCAGAGCCGCGGCCGCAGCCTGTTGCACCAGCCCGGACTCGAAGTCATCCAGGAACAGACCGAACAATATAGGGCTCAAGGGGCAGCCCTGCTTCACCCCTGAGGTGGGCC
>NW_005435048.1:65599-70835 GCF_000147415.1 Chlorella variabilis | reverse complement strand
CGTCCCACGCACCCGAATCTCAACGCAGGTCACAGGCACACAGTCAGGCACTGGCAGGTGAAGGCTGGCCCGGCAAAACAAAACGAAGGCTGCGACTGCGGCCCCCAGGCCCCCACCGGCCTCCAGAGCGAGCCCCTTGACCACGATATGGGGGAAATCGGGCCGCAGGGATGCCCGGGAGGCCGGGTTGCTGATCGGCTGCTGGCTGCGCTGCCCAAGGCTGGCTCCCTCGCTGCTTGACATGCTGATGGGTGGGTGGGTGAGTGTGGAGGGTGGGGGTGTGGGGGTGATCGGCGCGAGGCCGGCGCGATGGCTCTCTGTGAGCGGACGGGTGGGCTACTGTTGGCTATAATAGGCTATAATAGGCTATAATAGGCTATGTATAATGTGTGACATAAGGCATGATGCCCTCGGGGTGCCTGTTCAGCCAATCCTGCCGCTGCTTCTTGTCCAGCTGCTGCACCCGCCGCAGCGCCGTGTCCAGCCAAGCGATCTCCTCTGGCAATTTGTCGGCTTGCTGTTGCATCGCCTCCCGCCGCTGCTGTGTCAGGCCTGACCATAACTGCAGGGCAGCCTCCAGCGGCTCGGGCCGCCCCAGCACACCCAGCGTCTCTCTTGCCGCCTGCCCCTGTGCCGGAGGCTGCCCGAAGCTGTCCACCACCTCAACCAGCAGGCGGCACAGCAACGCCTGCTGCGGCCCCTAGTGCGAGAAGATGAATAGGGAGGCTCCTAGCCGCTGCAGGTGGCCGCGCACTGCCATGTTGCCCAGCAGGCGATGCACGCTCAGAGGTGTGCGCAGCCAAGGAGGCGGCACGTCGAGCGCTACAGGGCAGCGCTGCGGCATGAGGCCGCCTGCTGCAGCTCGGCTGGCAGGCTGTTGCGAGCCTCCAGCTCTTGGCTGCCCTCTAGCAGCTGCTCAATCTCGTCCAGCGCTGCGGCCACGCCCCGCAGGGCATCCTCCTCCGTCTCCGCCTTCCAGCACACCTGCGGGGAGCCAGGGAGAGGGGGAGAGCGGCAAGGAAAATGGGATAAAGGTAAAGGTAAAGGTGGGGAAGAGCCTCCACAAGCTTAACTTCCCGTTTTTAACGTCTAGCTTCATCTGCCCGACGCGCCAAGTGCAGTACCCCCCACTAGTAGTGAATGGGTCCCGGGGAGGCCTGTGCCGAAGCCTTGGCGATTCTATTAGGCGTTCCCGAAGGATGACATTTGGTGGGCATTTTCTGGCCGCCTGACGCAACCCACATCACACACCACAAAGCAAGACACAACAACACCTACGTCGAACGGGTAGCTGAAGTTGAGCTGGCCAGCCGGCATCGCCTCGCCAGGCCTGAGGAGGCCGTGCTACAGGTGGCCGCCGTTAGGCAGGTTGAGCTGCCCAGTGCCGCTGCGGGTCATCACGTGGGCTGACAGCAAGGCCGGCAGGGCTGAAGGCCTTGCTAGGGCGGTGGGCTGTGTCGACCAGGTAGAGCGGGCGGTTGTGCGCGCTGGCCACCATGCACACTGTCACCCGCTGCAGGCCGAGCATCTCCTCCCGCCGCGCCGTGCTCTGCTGCCACTGCTGGATGCCGCGTGGCATGTGGCGGTGGCCGAAGATGCCGTTACCCTCCTCATAGGTGTTGCCGAAGGCCGTGCTGTCCTTTACCTTTACCTTTACCTTTACCTTTACCTTTACCTTTACCTTTACCTTTACCTTTACCTTTACCTTTACCTTTACCTTTACCTTTACCCCCTCCTCCACAGGGACAGCTCCCTCCTTGGCAAACACCATGGCCCGCATGGTGCCCAGCAGCCGCATCAGGGGATCCTGCCCCTTGCTGATCACGGCCTCGCGCAGGCCCCAGAGGAGGCCTGGCGGTACCGCCCGCGCTCGCTAACCACTGCCCCCTGGAGCTAGTGTCTAAACCCTCCGAGAGGGCACAGGTTCGATTCCTCCCATGTCGAAACTTTGTGAGGACAAACGCGGCATAGCTGACCGGCTCAGCGCCAATCCAAGCCAATTCCTTCGGGAACGCCTAATAGAATCGCCAAGGCTTCGGCACAGGCCTCCCCGGGACCCATTCACTACTAGTGGGGGGTACTGCACTTGGCGCGTCGGGCAGATCAAATAATGGTCTAAAGCTAGACGTTAAAACCGGGAAGTGAAGCTTGTGGAGGCTCTTCCCCACCTTTAACCACTGCCCCCAAGCACCCAGTGAGCTCCTCGCCGGCCAAGGCTGCCAGGGTGTCGCTGACAAGCTGGTACTGCGTCGGCGCCTGCCGCTGCCAGGGGCTGCCCGAAGGCCACCACAGCTATGTGGCCCGCAGCACGAGACAGGCAGCCGGTTGGCCTGTCAAAGATGTGGGGCTTTGCTGGGTTGGAGGGGGTGAAGGTGGCCTCGCCGTCCTGCAACCAGCCAGGCAGTGAGCAGCCAGCAAGTGAGCAGCCAGCCAGGCAGTGAGCAGGTCTGAGCTTCAAGTGAGACGAGGCAGCGCAAGCACGCAGGGCGTCCCGCCAGGCTGGCGCCAGGTCAGCAGCGCTAGCGTACCCACGGGCCCTCTGCTGCACCGCCAGTAGCCTCTTCCGGCTCGTCCTCCGAGCACCTGGCCTCGTCAAAGTCGTCGAGGTGATCCTCCTCGTCGTCCGACTCAGACTCCGTGTCGCTGCTCAGGCCCTCCAGCTCCGGCTCCATGTCGCTGTCCTGGGGCCAGGCAGGAGGGCGGGCAGGGCAGGAGGGCGGGCGGGGCAAGCAGGGGCATGGATCAATGGGCTGTACCGCTCAGGCAGGCCACGGCGTACAGGCAGGCACGGCACCCTGGTCAGCTGCCCACCGCAGGCACCCCCTCCTCTGCTTACCTCCTCTTCCTCGCTGCCGCTGGATGAATCAGGACCTTCCACCTCTTCCTCGCTGCCGCTGCCGCTGCACGAATCAGGGTCGCTGGAAGACATGCTGCGGCGCTTGGGTCCTGGAGGCAGCCAAACGGGGCGGCAGCAGGTGCCAGGGGAGGGCTGGGAGGCTGGAAAAGGACGCCGGCGGGCGCGGCGGGCTGCGGCGGCTGTCAGCGGCGGCCAGGACGGGGGCCCTGCTTCCAGCCCGCCCTCTCTGCTCCGCGCCAGCCAGCCCACCACACCCACCTTGGAGACGGGCTGGCGCAGGCGGGGCTTTGGGTGGGGTGGGTGGGGTGGGTGGGAGACTGCTGCTGCTGCTGCTGCTGGAGGGGCCCTGCACACGGTGAGCGGGGCCGGGGGAGGAGGGTGAGGGGAGGCGACAGGTGCCAGGGGAGGGCTGGGGAGGGCTGGAAAATTTCGCCGGCGGGCGCGGCGGGCGGCGGCGGCGGCGGCCGGGGTGGCGCCGGCGGCCACAAGGTTGTGCTCTGGCCTGGCAGCTGCGCAAGCAGCCCGTGGGTTTTGAAAACGGGCCCGTGCCAGAACATTCGAGGGTTCGAGAAACGCAGGCCGAGCTGCTGGCAGCCTGTTGAGGGCGCTGCCCTTGCCTACCTGCGGACGCGCCGAGGCCTGGGGACTGGCTGAGCTGAGCAGTCGAGCAGCCCTTGGATGGAGAAACACTGCCTCGACCTTTCCAGGCCCGCTTTCCACCCAGGGTCGTGCTTTTTCGACCAGCAAACCGCCTGCCAATCGCAGTTTGAAAGGTGGGAAAGAGTGCTGGCAAGCGCCCGGCGGCCGCAGCCAACTTGGGCGCCTCTGCCGCCACGGATGCCCAGCCCAGCCCGCCGCCACGGGTGGGATGCCACATGGACGTGGGAGGTTGGCAAGGTGGGAGGGAGTGCTGGACAGCCCTGAGAGCGGACGCCGGCGGCAACGCTGCCGCGCTAGGCCGCCGCCACGGGACAGGCACAAACGGCAGCGCGTGTGTGTGTGATGTGGTGGGCTCCCTGGTGGCAACACGGCAAGGGCGCAGGCAGGGCAGCTGCAGAATTGAGTGAGTGATTGCACGGGAGTGTGAGCGGGACGTCCGTCGACGCGGGGTCGCCGATTTGGGGTAAAAAAAACCGTGATTGGTGCCATCACTGGCAGCAGCAACCATCCCTGCCTGCCTGCTTGCCTGCCTGCCTGCCTGCCTGCCTGCCTGCCTGCCTGTCTGTCCTGGGCATGTGTCATATGTGTTACAGTCACCCCGCTATGATAGGCCGCGTGAGCAGACCTTGGACAGGGGGCCACACGTGATCAAGGGGCATCAAGAGAGGGGGTGGACCATGGAGTACCCTCCATGGCTCCGGCCACCCTCCCCCCCAGCTGAGCGTCCCAGGGTCACCCCGCCCTGGGCAGCTGGCGCATCATCCCGACGTGCCGCCGGTGCGGCGAACTCCCGGGCCTCGGACGGGGCTGGGGCACTTCCGACTGCCGCCAGCTGCTCCTCGGCTGCTGGCAGGCCGCCGCCAGGCCTCGGTGAGGGCGGCATGCAAGTGTGCGTTCCTACGCTCCTTGTCGGCCGCCCGGGCCGTAGCCTCGGCACCCTCCTCCTTGGCTGCGGCTGTCTTCTTCCTACTGGCGCCGGGTCTTCCCTGGCGTCCCTCAGGCTGCGTGAAATGCATGTCACGCGTGCTGCGGACTTATTGTGTTGCAAAAATAATGCCCCCTGTCAGGCTCGAACTGACGACCTTAGCCTCTATCATCAGTCTATGAAAGCTACGCGCTAAACCATCTGCGCCAAGGAGGCAGATGATAACATCGACTCGAGGAGCTATGACTCGATGGCAGACAACAATTATTGTCTAAGTATGATAGCGACAGAACGGATTTTTCGCGACTTGCTCGTTGTCTACTTCGTCGTTGGCCGCGACGTTAAATAAGGAGCTGGATGAGTGCCGGTGGGTGATACCACAGGCACGAGTTCGAACCCCAGCCGGGACACTAGCTGGGACTTTGCCTCACGGCACCTTCGTGGCGGCATCTGGGCGGCGGACGGCTGCCCGGCAGACCGGCATGGCGCTTGCAAGACGGAGCCTCCCCGGGATGCCATCGGCGGCCAGATTTTCCTCGCTCTGGACAGCCGGCAGGGTTAGTGGGTTCGGCCCCAGCACATTAATGTGCCCAATCCATGTAACACACACACACACGTTGTCGTTGGCCGCGACGTTAAATAAGGAGCTGGATGAGTGCCGGTGGGTGATACCACAGGCACGAGTTCGAACCCCAGCCGGGACACTAGCTGGGACTTTGCCTCACGGCACCTTCGTGGCGGCATCTGGGCGGCGGACGGCTGCCCGGCAGACCGGCATGGCGCTTGCAAGACGG
>NW_005435048.1:62570-64066 GCF_000147415.1 Chlorella variabilis | reverse complement strand
GGTCGTCACGCCCCTACTCTCCCCCCCGTAACCCGCAGATGCTTGCGCTTTTGCGCTTGCCCCGTCCTCCCCTTGCCCGGTCTTCCCGCGTGCCGCCTTCACCTTTGCGGCCCCCGCCCGCCCGCCTGGCCGCTCTCCCAGCTACTGTGCCGGGGTGGGTGGGCCCGCTTTCTGGTGGTGGTGGTGTGCGGGTCCTCGACCTGCCCCTCCCCCCCACTGGTATGCTTGCCGCCCTTGGGCTGGCCATCAGGCGCCCCTCGCCTCCCTCCCCGCCCTTTGCGCCCGACCGCTCCCTGAGCCCGCCCTTTGCCGCCCGGGCGGTATTGCATGCTTTCATACAGTCCAGAGCTAGTGGGCACGGCTTGTGTGCCCCCAGCCCATTAATGGGCATTGCCTCTGTAACATCACAGATCAAATTTTTTCCGTCGTTGGCCGCGACGTTAAATAAGGAGCTGGATGAGTGCCGGTGGGTGATACCACAGGCACGAGTTCGAACCCCAGCCGGGACACTAGCTGGGACTTTGCCTCACGGCACCTTCGTGGCGGCATCTGGGCGGTGGACGGCTGCCCGGCAGACCGGCATGGCGCTTGCAAGACGGAGCCTCCCCCGGATGCCATCGGCGGCCAGATTTTCCTCGCTCTGGACAGCCGGCAGGGTTAGCGGGTTCGGCCCCAGCACATTAATGTGCCCAATCCCTGTAACACACACACACTCGTTGTCGGTTGTTCATCGTTCCTTGCTCGAGTCCCCCGGCGCGGCCGGGCCCCGCGCCCCCCTCCCGCTCCTCTGGGGCCCTTCTTGAGCAACACCCTGCCTTGGGGACGCAGGACGAGGGCGACCGCAGCATCGCCGGCTCGCTTGGCCCGCCAGCCGCCCATTCTGCAACTGCCCGCACTCGAGATGGCCTCCTGATGGTGCGTGGAGGGGTGCCCCGGGCCCTGCGGCGCCCGCGGCTCGGCTAGTCCGGCGAACACCCCCTCGGGCCGGTGCCGGCTCCCGGCCCGTTGTATGAGCCCCCGTGTGCCCCGTTGGTGCCCTGCCACCCCCTCTGCGACTTGTTCGCCCCCTACGACGCGTTTTGTGCGCGCCAGCCCCTCCCCCCAATTCCCGCTTCCGTGTGTCGCGGCCCCAAGCCCTGGTGCTTTCCCTTCAGCGAATTGAGACGTGGGGTGGCGTGGCTTGGCGGAGGAGCCTGTTGCCGCCGAGCGATTTGCGTTCGGGCAGGCAGCTGCTGCTGCTGCCGCCGCGTGCCGGGCGGCCCGCCGTCCCCCCCTCTTTTCGCTCACTCCGTGCCTGCCGTTCTGGTCGTCACGCCCCTACTCTCCCCCCCGTAACCCGCAGATGCTTGCGCTTTTGCGCTTGCCCCGTCCTCCCCTTGCCCGGTCTTCCCGCGTGCCGCCTTCACCTTTGCGGCCCCCGCCCGCCCGCCTGGCCGCTCTCCCAGCTACTGTGCCGGGGTGGGTGGGCCCGCTTTCTGGTGGTGGTGGTGTGCGAT
>NW_005435048.1:61546-62267 GCF_000147415.1 Chlorella variabilis | reverse complement strand
CCCTCTTTGGCCGCCGCCCCACCCCCACCTGCCCCCTCGCCTGCCGCCCTGCCGGCGCCTCCCTGGGTTGCCATTGCATGTGAGCTTCTTGGTGGCCTGCCCCCCGCTGGGCTCCTCTTCTGGCCCCTTGACCAGCCCGTGCCTGGCTCCCTTGCCCCTCTTCCCCCTCCCCTCCTTCGCCTCCGCGCCGCCCTCGCCTCGCTGCCCGTGCCCACTGACGTGGCTGCGGAGCCGCTTGCGCCTGGGCCGTGGTGCCTCTCCCTCCCGCTCTGGGGCAACCCGCTGCTCCTCTCCCCCTCGCACCCTGCCGGCCTGGATTCCTCCTTTGCTGACTTTCTGGGTGCAGGGGTGCACTGCCTGCGCCGCTTGCTTGAGGTGGAGCGAGCCGCGCTGGCGGCGCCGACCCAGGCGGCCTACACCGCCGACGTGCGCGGCCCCCTCCTCCGCTCCTCCTACGCCTTCGTTGAGCGGCATGTGGCGCTGGAGCGGGTGGCACAGCTGCTAGCTGCCCTGCCCCTGCCCTGGGTGGCGGCGGCGCGCGCCGCTGCCTCCGCTGCCGCCGCTGGCCTGGGGCAGTCGCTGTGTCCCCGGGCTGTTCTTGCCGGCACCCTCTTGCCGCGCCTGGGCTGGCGCCGCTCTGATGGCCGCCCTGTCCCCCTTGCGGCTCTAAACGTGCGCGCCGCAACGGCCCTCCTGGCTGCCCCTGCGGTTGAGCACCGCG
>NW_005435048.1:30041-61496 GCF_000147415.1 Chlorella variabilis | reverse complement strand
TCGGCCTTGGCCCGGCTGTGGCGCCTGCCTTGGGAGAATGGCAGGAAGGAGGTGTTCTGGAGGCTGGTATACGATGCCTTGCCCACGGCGGCCCGCATGCACCGGGATGAGCCCTGCCTGTGTGGTGCCTCTGGCCCCCGCCCTGACCGCCACCACCACTTCTGGGCCTGCCCTGTGGCCTGCGCTGTTGTTGCCGCTGTCCATGCGGCCCTGACTGCCGCTGCCCCAGCTGATGCCCCTCCCCCTCCCCTTGTCCCCGCCGACATCTGGCTTGCCCGCCCCCCGCCTGGCGTGCGCGCTGGCGCCTGGGGTGTGGTGTGCCTGGCCGCTGTGGAGGCCATGGACCGGGGCCGCCGCAGCCTGGCGGCCGAGGTGCTGCGCCGCCGTGGCGCCCCGCCAGCGCAGCCCGCCGGACCGCGCTTCACCCAGCTCACCCTCGACGGCTTCCTGCACCAGCCGGCCTCGCGGCCTGCTGCCGGCGCAGCCTCCTCCGGCGGCGGCACTCAGGACCCGCCGCCCCCGCCGCTGGAGCCGGCCGCGCCTGGCCCCGCAGCACCGCAGCCCGCAGCCACGCCACTGGAGGCTGCCCGCCGCGCGGCTCTCCAGTCCTTCTGGTCCCTTCTCGCTGATTTTGAGGCCCTGGGCTGTGCCCCCGCCTCTTGGGTTGACAGCCTTGGCCCTGCCCACCCCTTTTTCTTCTCTACCGGCGGCCGCGTTCGGCTCCGCCCCCCTCCTGTTCCTCCCCCTGCTTGATCGTCAGTCAGCTCCGCTGGCCCTTCCCCGCCTTTCTCCTGACTGTGCCCTCCTCACCCCTTTTCTCGTGTCTGTCTTCCCTCTTGCCCATCTTCTGCCTGCCTGCCCTGTGCCCGCCGCCTTGCTGCCGCGCTGCTCGCCTGCTGTGCCGGCTTGCATCTGGTTGCCTGTGCGTTGTCGGCTGCTGTGGTGCCCCTTGGCTGGCTATTGCGCCGTGCGAGGTGTGCTAGGAACCAGTGGAGGTGGTTGCGCTTTTCCGCAGTCGCGCCATCGGGGACCCGCCGGCGGTGTGCTGCAGTGCCTGTGCGCCTGTGCTTGCTCGTGCTCTGCTGTGCCTGCCGCGCTGCCGCTCGGTGTGCTTTCTCTGGCGTCCCCCTTTCTGGATGATGCAGCCCCGCGCTCTGTCTGTTGGTTGGTTTCGTATTCGTCCAGAGCTAGCGTGCACGGTTGTGTGTTCCCAGCCCTTTAAAGGGCCCGGTTCTCTGTAATCTCAGTCGGTCAGTCGGTCAGTCAGTCAAGTTCCGAGTTCGCTCGCGTCACCCTCAGCGCCCAGCTACCGCCCGGTATTGTTAGCCTCAGGTTTGTTACATTATAGTCTGTCTATGCCGCCCGGTATGAGCATTGAGGACGCCAAGCGGCTGGTGCTGCTGGCAGGGCGGGCCCCGGTGCTGTCCCGCCTGGAGCGCGGCCCGGATGCCAGCGGCCCCTCCTCCCTGAGCCCGTCGCCTCCCAGCCCTACCCTTGATGGCCAGCCGGCTCGGCGGCGGCGTCCCAGTGGCGGTGGGGCTCACATTCACCATGCGGCCGCCGCTCCACAACTGCTGGCTGGTGGCAACCCTTGCGCCCTACCCGTGCTGCTCGAGGCTTCTGATTGGATTGTTGCCGCACCTAACCCTCTGCTGCCGCCGTCTTCTTCTGCTTGCCTCCGCCGCCTGTGCTTCCAACCAAGCCTTGCGCTGCCCGCCGCAGCGCTGCGGCGATGTGCATTTCCAACGGGCCCAGTCACGTAGCAGAGGGATTGCGGGCCCAGCCAAGATCAGGCTCCTTGACAGAGCGGGACAGGCGCATGTTTGCCTCCTTCAGGCCTGCAGTGAGCCCCGGCTGCAAACACATGCGGCAGGACACTGCCGCCGTACTGCAGGGTGCCTGTGGACCAGGCTGCCCAGGGCCGTCCTCGCCAAATGATCAGGCTCATTTGACGGGTTGGCCGGTTTCAGCACCTCGATGAGGCGCAGCGAAGCGGCGCTGGCCGTACTCGCACTAGCCAGTGCGATTGTGTTTGGTCCCGCGCCGGCTAGCTGCAAGAGAAAGGATCAGAGCTTAGAAGATAAATTGGTAGCATGGGCGAAGGCCCGCGGCGCCAAGCTGGTGGGTCACCGGCTGCCGCTGCTGGGCCGCCTGGCCAGGCTCGTGGTGTGCACAGAGGCGGTCGACGCTGGAGAGGAGTGCCGCGCCGCCCGGTGCCCTGCCGACGCCACCCCCTTGCGGCTGCTGCCAACGCCGCCTCGCCCGCCGACGTGCCTGACCCCTGCCCACGCCGCCGCAGAACGGCTACAAGGCGGGGCGTCCGTGCGCCACCTGCGAGCGCGGTGCGTTTGCCACCAAGGACCTCAAGCCGGACGAGGTCATCGTGTCCCTGCCCTTCAAAGCTGTCCTCCGCCTCAAGTGCGCCCGCCCCGCCTTGCCAGAGAGCCCATTTACTGCGCAGCTGCGCTTGGCTGGCCCTCGCCCTGGCAGCAGCCCGCGCCTCCTGCACGGTCCCCGCCCACGACCCCCCAACCCCCGCCTTAAATTCAACTACCACACCCAACCGTCACCCCCCCGCACACGCGCACGTGGTGTGTACCGAACCCCACCTCCCCTGCCCCCGTGCCGCACCCGTGCCGCACCCGCAGGGACCTGGACCACGCCGCCTTCCCCGCCGAGTATGCGCGGCACCTGCTGGCGGCGATGCACAACGAACCCTCCCACAACGCCACCTGGGGGGTGTTCTGGGAGACGCAGCCGGGGCCCGAGGGCGTGTTCACTCCAGAGGTGCGGGGCGGGCCACGGCGGGGCAGCCCTGCACGAGCGGGCACGGCCCAGGGCTGGCAGCAGGGAGGCTGGCAGGAGGGAGGCGGCGAGGTGGAGGGAGCAGGGGCACGTGCAACGGCATGGGCAAGGGCAGGGCGGGAGCGCGCCGGCGGGCGCCGCGCGCCGGCGGGCGCAGCCCGGCACGCCGCCGCTCGCCCGCGCGGCGTCGCCCGACCCCACGCTGCGCCCGCTGCTGCCACGCTGCGCGGCTGCCGCGCCACGTCCCGCGGCGCCCGCCGGTCCAGGCTGAGCCCGGGCCTGCCGCCCCCCTGCCGCCTCTCCCTGCAGGTGTACACAGATGAGCACCTGGCACTGCTGCAGTGCCCAGAGCTGGAGGGCCTCGCCCGCGGGCAGCGCCACGTCACGGAGCAGATCTACGACGGGAGCTACCCGCACGGTGCGCGCACGAGGCGCCGGGCACACCTGGGACGTGCGCCCATGTGCTTTCCTCCCTGGGGGCGCGTTGCACCCCAGCCAACCCCCAGACATGCCAAGGAGGCCGTGCCTCCGCCTGCCGGCGTGCCTGGCTGCGCGCACCGGCGGCGCCGGCGCTGCGGCGGCACCTCGCAGCCACTGCCGGGCTGGGACGGCAGCCACGGCCCGACGTGGTGCTGCCCCGCGCCTGCCGGCCTGCCTGCCTGCCTGCCCACCTGGCCACCTGGCCGTCTGCCCACCTGCCTGCCTGCCTGTCCCTGCAGCCACGCTGGAGCCGTTTGTGAAGACGGTGCCGGCCGACAAAGTCTCACCAGACATCTTCAAATACGTGTCCAGCCTGGTGAGTGCTTGGAGGGGCGGGCCGGGAAGCTGGTGTCGCGAGGGGGAGGGTACAGATTGCCCCCGCTGGAGTGAAGGGGAAAAAGGTTGCCAGGGGGGGTGCTCGGCTAAGTGAGCCAGAGCGGGGCAGCGGGAGCAGGCTGCCGCAAGGCAGGCAGCCGGCCAGCCAGCCAGCGGGGCCTTGCCCACAGCCAGCCACCGCTCCTCCTGTCCCGCCACACCGCCCCCCTGCTTCGCCCCCGCTGCCCGCCCACCCTGCGCCGCGCCGCCACCACCAAGCCGCCCCGCGCCTTTGCCCCTGCCTGTGGCCCTGCCTGTGGCCCTGCCTGTGCCCTCCAGGTGGGCTCCCGCTACTTTGGGTTCTATCGGGACGCCGACAGCGAGAAGGTGGCCTCCCACCTGCTGCCGCTGCTGGATGCCATCAACCACGACGACGACCCCAACGCGTGGCGCTCGGGTGCGCCGGCCGGCGGCGCCGGGGCGGCGTGCGACGGTCGGGCGCGCGCTGCGGCGGGCGGGCGGCGCTGGGGCGGGCGCTCGCGTGGGTAGGACCCTGCCTGGTTGTGGAGGGAGGCGGCGAGCGACGGCCGGGAGCGTGTGAGCGCCCGGCTTGGGATGTGGGTGGGACGCACGGAGGCGCCGCCCTCGTCCCGCGCCGCCGACTGCCCCGCTTTCCTCACCCTCGTCCCGCCGACTGCCCCGTCCTGCCTGCCCTGTCCGGCCTGCAGACGACGGAGACAATGTGTTGATCACGGCGACCAAGCCGATCAAGAAGGGGGAGGTGCGTTCCTTTGCAGCGCCGCGCGCGTGTGCCTGCCTCTGTCCTTCGCTGCTGTTTTAAAATCCTGCCCAACTGTGTGGCTTCCCACCGGATCCTACTCTAGTTAAGGATCCCATCCTTTCCATCCTTCCCTTCCCTCCTCTTCCTTCGTTCCTTCCCTCCCTGTTTCCTCTGCGTTTTCTTTTTTCCAACACATGCCCCTTCCTTGCCTGCGTGTGCCCGCAGGAGATCACCTTCAACTACCAGCCCAACATCGTGCACCGCGCCGACATGTCGCTCTACATATACGGTGTGTGTGTGTAGATGTTGTGTGTGTGTGTGTGTGTGTGTGCCGACTTGTCGCTCTGCATATGGCGGTGGGCGGCGGCTGGGGCTGCACTGGCCCCTCATGCCGCCACAGCAGCCAGCTGCAAGCAGCCACCGCCACGCCATCCAGCCCAGCCATCCACCCATACACTCACCGGCCGCCGCTTGCCCTTGTTTAAAAATAAAATCAATGATTCGTGTGCCCGCAGGGTTTGTGATCCAGCGGGACCAGCCGCTGCTGTGCGCCGTGGACCTGCCCGGCTTTGACCCAAAGGACCCCTTTGGGCCCACCCCTCAGGACGATGCCGATTACGGTGGGCTGCTGGGCTGGGAGGGGATGGGATGGGAGGGCAGGGCAGGGCAGGGCAGGGCAAAGCAGCCTTCGGCGGCTGCAGACGCCTCAGTGTCCTTGGCTGGCTGCCGGCAAGACGCACAGCGGCGGCGGCCCCGCACCCCGCAAGCTTGCTGCACCCCCTGATGGTCCCGCCGGCGCCCCCACCCCCACCCCGACCGCCCCGACTGCCTGCCCGCTGCAGAGCTGGGCGGCAAGCTGGCCACCCGAGCGGAACTCGACCGGCTGTCGGCCCGCCTGGCGGCGGCAGGCACCAGCGAGGCCGAGGATCAGGCGCTGCTCCAGAGCGGCACCGTCACAGGTGCGGCGGCGGCGCCGCGACGGTTGTGTCCTGTACCTGAAAGCTTCGTCATCGGCCAATGCCCCCGGCTGCCACGCGACAGCCTCTCCCTGCATGAAAACACACGCCCTCACACATATGTGACACCCCTGCCCCCGCAGACTGGCGGCACAAGGCGATACTGGAGTTTCGGGTGATGCGCAAGCGCGCGCTGCGGCAGACCATTGCCAAGCTGACGGCAGCGCTGGGCCTGGACGGCGGCGGCGCACCCGAGCTGGCGCAGCAGCGGGACGATGAGGATGAGGACGATGATGAAGAGGAGGTAGAGGCGCCCAGGGATGAGCTCTGATCCCTGCCTTGCAGCAGAGCTCGAGGAAAATCTTGGACTGGCTGGTGGCCTTGCATTGAACCATACTGTCCCACATTCTTTTCCATCTCTGATTTGTATGCTTCACAGCACCACCTTGGGCGCTGTGCCCTGCCCCCCGCCTGGGTTGGCAGGCCATCTCGCAGCGCGACCTGACCTCCCATCCGTCGCCACGTGCCTGCCTGCTGCTCTCCTGCGCTCTGTGCGGACCCCTGGCTTGCTAGCTTCCTCCCTTTCGCCCATCTCCCCCGCTGCTGCCAAACTGCCATGGTTCGGTCCCCTCCTTTCTCAGAATTGCCTCAACGCCATTGTCAAACTACCAATCAAGCTGGCTGATTAAGTTACAGGCTGACGGCGATTCGGTGGGGTGGGAACATGGCAGTTGGTGGAGGCCAGGGCACCGCTGCGAAGCATGCGGGCGGGTCGGGAGGCCCTCGGGGCCTGCTCCCGCCGCACCACGCACGCCGCAGCGCGCTGCATGTGCCGCCGGCGTGCGCTCGAGGCGGCAGGCTGGCAGTACACAGGGTGGGAGTGTGCAGTACATGGGAGGGCTCGGGCGCAGCCGTGCGGCTCAACCGCGCTGCGTTAGGCTCCCTCATGGGGCTGCGCCTCGCCCCGCTGAGCGGGCAGGAGGCCGGTCGCAGCTTTGCCTAGGGAGCTACCCTACTTGTAGCCAAACAGCGGGTCGGGGCCCCAGGGGAAGTCCTTGACTGCACAGGCAGGGAGCAGCAGCGCACAGTAGGCGGCCGTGTCAGCCGCAAGTTACAGCCCAGCTCTGCACGCCTGCCGCCCTCCCCGGCTGGTGTTGCAGCCGGGCCGCTGCCATGCATGCTGCCGCCGCCCGCGCTGCACTTCGTGCCGCTGTTGCTGCCACGGTTGCTGCAGCTGCAGCGCCAGCCGATGTTGCTGCGATACCAGCACAGCAGCCCGTCGCTGGCCAGCCAGGCACAGCCGCCCTGGCGGCTCACCCTTGTAAAGCATATAAGGGTAGTTGGGCGCGTGGCGGTGGTGCGTGTGCGCATTGCTCAGGGTGAGCGCACCCAGGCCTGCGGCAGCGGCAGCGGCAGCGGCAGCGGCACCGTGACGTGAGCGGCAGCGGCAGTGTTGTGGCGCATGCAGAGGCAGCAGCAGCAGGGCCGCGAGAAGATGCAAGCAGCAGCGCGGCCTGCACCGCTGCGCCTGGTGAATGCATGCCAGAAACAGCTCGGCGGCGAGGCGAGGGCATGGCTCCCGCGGGCAGTGTGTGCTGCTGTGCCTGCTCACCCACGCACACCGGGATGCAGCCAAAGGAGATCATCTTCCACCTGCAGAAGAGTAAATTAATTAAAAGGGCTTGCTTGGGAAAGGAGCAGCAGGAGCAGCACCGCCGTCCAAGCCACCAATAGGGGCGGCGGGCGGGGCGGCGGGCACCCAGCGCTGGCTACAGGCGGCTGTCGGGCGGTGCTGGCTCCCCGGTGCCCCTGACATGACTGCCTCAGTCATCCTCAGGGCCCAGCAGGCCGTCCCCCGAGAAATCTCCGCGCACTTGTTGGCCTCCTTCTGTGCGTGGGCCGCCTCCTTCTCCACCTCGGCGATGGCGTCGGTGGCCATGCGCCGCACCTGCTGCGAGGCAGTGCGGCCCGCCCGGGCAACCGAGGTGCGAAGGGAGCCCAGCATAGTGTGTGCCTCCCCGCGCGTCAATCCAAGCCCCGATGGCAGTGGATGCGATCGCACACTCGGCTGGGGCGGTGGAGCCTTGGGTTCTTCCGGCGGGGTGCCCATGCGGTGACGTGCGGCGGAGTGGAAAGGCGAGGACAATGGGCGTGTTTTGCTTGGCTGGAGGCCTGGTGGCTATTTGCAGAGTCTCCCTGGACCGCAGGGCACGAGTCCCAGCGCCGCTCGCCCCTCCTTGGCGCAAAGCATCGGCAAGCGATCGGGAAGCTGGCTGACAAGAGGTGCTTTTGCCTCCCAGAGCCTGCTGCCATGCCACCGATGCGATCCAAGACTCCTGGGGCCTGACCGCCTGCCGCAGACGGCCCGGCTGCTCACTACCGCTGCTGCCGCCGCCACCGCTCACCGAAACTGCTGCCTTCTCCAGGTCCCTGCGCCAGGCCATCAGTGCAGCCAAGACAACATGTTGGGACAACTAAGTTTCACGCTGCCTCTGCTCATGTGAGCCTCGCCGTACCGTGGCTGTGGCAGTGCCGCCGGCCATCCTGGCTCCTCGCTCTGCCACCACCATCGCCCGATGCTGCGCCTGCTCTCGCGCCCAACAGCTTTTGTTGGCCTGCTCCCGGCCACGTCGTCCCGCCCACCGTTTGCGCCTGCCCCCTTACCTGCCTCGCAGCATCCTGGTTCTGGAGACGGCGGTGGGGGCGCTGCTGCTGTGCCCCAAGCCCTTCAACCAGCCGTCCATCGCACTGGCACGAGCCACACACACCCAGATTGGCGCTACCGTCTTCTACACTCTGGCGGGCGTGCTCACCCTGCTGATGGCCTCCCCGCTGTACGACGCCACCCAGCTGTACCACGCCACGCGGGACAAGACCGACGCGGTGGCGGCCGCCCTAGACACCACGTGCGAAAGGGAGAGTTTTGTCAACAGCTGCGTGTTTGTGGGGCTGGCCGCTGCCGCAGCAGATGCGCCGGTGGCGCAGCCGGCGGCGTGGAGAGCGCGCTGCCTGGCGGCCGCAATCCACGTCCGCAGCCAGGCAGCCACACGGCGGCGCGGCGGGAAGTCGCGGCGGGCACGCCCTCCCCGCCGCTTCCGCTCCCATCCGCCGCGCGTGCGCGCTCTCGAGGATCATTCCAACACCTGCCCCCCTGCTGCCGCTGCCTGCTGCCCACCCTTGCAGGGAGCACGAGGCGCGCACGCTGCTGTCCTTCACCCTCACCGCCGCCTGCCTGGCCCAGATGTTCTTCCTGCGCAGGCTGGGGGCGGTGCTGGGCCAGCTGGAGCGCATGAGCGTCAGCGAGGCGGCCATGCTGAAGCAGGTGGGCAGGAGTGTGCGAGTGTGTGTGCATGTGTTGTGTGTGTGTGTGTGTGTGTGTGTGGCATGAGGGAGCAACGCCTGTCCCGCATGTACCGCAGGTCAAGGGGCTGCAGTCGGAGTACGCCCGCATGGCCGGCAGCGCCGGCGCCGCCGGCGGTACCGCCGAGGAGGCGGCGGCGCAGCCCTCGGGCCCCCCTGGTGCGGGCAGGCTGAGTGATGATGAGGTTGGGGAGCTGCGCCGCTTGGTGGCCGACCTGGAAAGGATGAACAGCGAGCTGGGGGTGAGCCGCTGCGGTATGTTGTGTTGTGTTGCGGGTGAGGTGTGGATGTGGAGGCGGGCTGGGGCAGCGCGCGGGAACAACCGTGGAGCTGAGCACCCGGCCCCCGCGCTGCCTTCCATTACCTGCCTGAGTGCGCCCCGCTCCTTCCTGCTGCCTGCTCTCCACCCCCGGCCCATCTCCCCCTGCAGGCTCGGCTGGAGAAGGCCAACAAGGCCCACTCCCTGGCGGAGAGCAACCTTTCGGCGCTGAAGACGCAGAGCAAGGGGCTGGAAAACGAGTACGACAGGTGGGTGGGTCAGCGGGGGCGGTACGGGGGTTGTGTTGCATCATACTGCTGGCAGGAGTGCTGGGAGTGATGCAGGTGTGGGGGTTCTGCTGGGAATGGCGGCGGGCGAGGCAGGGCCCCATAAATGGCGCCAGCGGGCCTGCTGCCACTTCTGCCACAGTCGTGGCGACACGATACGCACACGCATTGCTACCTCAAGGCCCACACGCACACCAACTCCCTCGCCCTCCACCCCACACCCTGCCCTGCCCCAGGCTCCTGTCCGAGCATGATGAGCTGCGGCGGCAGCTTCAGCGCGCGGGGCTGGCGGCTGGCGGCGCTGCCGACAGCCGCATGGGAAAGAAGGACGAGTGAGGCGGCTTCGGGACGGCCAGGCCCGCCCTCGTGTGTGTGTCCAGCCGAGCAGCACAGCCCGAGCATATGCATGTGTTTCTTGTGTACAGCCGCGCTTTGGCAGCAGGAGCAATTGGGCGCCTGCCCTGTACAGCTGCCTGCCTCTCCGGCATCACTGTGTTCATGAGTGCCTTTTGTTGAGTTGTGACCAGTTGGTGACTTTACAGGATCAATCTCTAAGGAGAATGCTTGATCAGTGCCGGTCTGTTGGCAGCAAGTAGTGCCCTACGCTATTTACCAGGCTGCCCCAACGCGGCACGGCTGTACAGGCTGGGTCAGTGTGTTGGGATGCTGGCAGGTGAGCCACGCCTAATCACGGCAGTCAGGCAGGCAGCATAGATATGTTGCACTGCAGAAGCGGCATGCCGTCATCACTTGCAGAAACCGTCGTTGTCAACCTCATCAAGGATGCACTTGTTGCTGCAGCAGTGGCTCTCGGCTCCCTGCACCGCTGGGTTGCAGGCATTGCCTGCAGGCCGGTAGTGCCAGGGTCAGACATTAATACCCGGGGCGATCAGGCCAGCCGCCTGCAAGGAGTGGAATGGTCTCAACAGCGGTTCCTGCGTCGCGCCCTCACATACGTGGCTCGGTGCATGTGCGGCCGGGGCAGTAGGTCAGAAACTCCAGCGCAATCCAGGCCTCCTGGTCCTTAAAGCTGACCTGGGACCAGCTGTGGCCACACTTGCCGTGGCGCTGCCTGCCGGTGTGGTGCACCTGTAGGGCCAGAGGCAGGCAGATGCGGCATGCGGCTTGGGAGGCAGGCGCCGGCCACTGTGGGGCAGGTGGAGGTGGGGTAGGGGAACCGCCATGGCGCTGTGGTGCTCGGCAGAAGGAGCGGCGGGCACACTTGCTGCGATGGGCACACCAGCCCGCCGCCCACCCGGCTGCGCTCACCTTGTCTCCCTCGTTCACCACTCCCAGGATCTTGGTGTCGGTGCAGGGCTTGTCCCTCACGTTCACGCCGTCGCCTGTCACCTGGCGGCCGAAGGTGCCGTCGCTGAAGTCGTCCAGCAGGCGGCGGCCGCCATCTCCCGCGGCGGAGGTGGCGGTGGGCCGGGCACCAATTGGGTTGCAACCGCCAGGCCGCTGAGCAGCGACGCCGCGCAGGCAGCAGCCAGCGCCATGGCAGCCCAGGAGCGCATGCTTGCTGCGGTAGGGCCTGCGACAGAGCGTGCGGGATGGGCTGGATAAGCAAGCGGCTCAGAGGTGGGGCAGGTCGCAGGCAGGCACAGCGCAGGTGGGAGGGAGGTAGACAGCTCAAGGAAGGGCCTGTTTGCTGGGTTACCTGTGAGGCAGGGCGTGCTGCCGCTTGAACCTGAGTGCAGCTGTTCAGTACACAGGACCGGGTGCTGCGGTGCCTGCTCAACTTCCCCCAAAGGTGGGCTGCTTGCAAAAGCTGCTCTTCCACATACGCGGGCCTTAAAAGGCACTGGGTGCCTTGGATGGTACTGCAGTCCACGTCGGCCTCCATTCCCCCTTCCATGCAGCACTACCCACAGTGCCCCTCGGACTGCCGCTGAACTGCCTCGGATTGCCGCTTGCACGCCTGGACAGCCAGCCAACGGGCTGTGAGCCCCAACAACCCCAACAGCCTGCAACTTGCTTCCCCTCCCTCCCCCTCTCTCTGCACTGCTCCACCATGCGCTCCTGGGCTGCCATGGCGCTGGCTGCTGCCTGCGCAGCGGCGCTGCTCAGCGGCCTGGCGGCCGGCGCCCGGCCCACTGCCACCTCCGCCGCGGGAGATGGCGGCCGCCGCCTGCTGGACGACTTCAGCGACGGCACCTTCGGCCGCCAGGTGACAGGTGGCGGCGTGAACGTGAGGGACAAGCCCTGCACCGACGCCAAGATCCTGGGAGTGGTGAACGAGGGAGACAAGGTGAGCGCAGCCGGGTGGGCGGCGGGCTGGTGTGCCCATCGCAGCAAGTGTGCCCGCCACTGCTCCTGCCAAGCACCACAGCGCCATGGCGGTTTCCCTACCCCACCTCCACCTGCCCCACAGTGGCCGGCGCCTGCCCACACCCAAGCCGCATGCCGCATCTGCCTGCCTCTGGCCCTACAGGTGCACCACACCGGCAGGCAGCGCCACGGCAAGTGTGGCCACAGCTGGTCCCAGGTCAGCTTTAAGGACCAGGAGGCCTGGATTGCGCTGGAGTTTCTGACCTACTGCCCCGGCCGCACATGCACCGAGCCACGTATGTGAGGGCGCGACGCAGGAACCGCTGTTGAGACCATTCCACTCCTTGCAGGCGCCTGGCCTGATCGCCCCGGGTATTAATGTCTGACCCTGGCACTACCGGCCTGCAGGCAATGCCTGCAACCCAGCGGTGCAGGGAGCCGAGAGCCACTGCTGCAGCAACACATGCTTTGTGGACGTTGGCAAGGACGGTTTCATCAATGAGGAAGGTTTCTGCAAGTGATGGCATGCACCTGCTGACACATTCCCATCCTTACGTTGCCGTCGCACAGAGATCCCACATACAGCAGCAGCAGCTTACGGCCGAGGCATTGCCTGCGCTGTAAAGCAGAGCCACCCAGCTGCCTGCCTGTTGAACACCGCTGCGCTCACGAGTGCCTTGGCTGCGGGCCTGCCTGTTGAACACCGCTGCGCTCACGAGTGCCTTGGCTGCGGTTTACATGTGATCCGTTGTACATGATGAAGCGATAGGAGAGAAGCATGCACGTCACAGGCAGCGTTCACTCAGTTTGTTTCACTTGAATGGCGATCCAAGCACCGCAAGGCCCCTGCCTGTACAGTGACGGCTGCTGGTTGACTTGTGCTGCAGTTTGCTGCGTCTTTCGCCACAATGCTCTCATGAACCCTGCTTCCCTGCTTCTCTATGGCCTGCCGGGCCGCCCCGCAGTGGAAAGATCCCTTGGGGTAGGTGGTCCCGGTGCAGTCCCCGGCTGCCTGCCGCTGCTCTATTCTGTGAAGTCTAGAAGGTTTGGGATGCGCACCAGGTCTGCGGCAGCAGGCGCAGCAGGCGCAGCAGGCGCAGCATGGCGGCGGGGTGTCAGGCAGGGCCAATGCCAGCAGCCGAGCGTGTGTTGTGTCTGCAGCAGCAGCAAGCCCTCTGCGAGCAGGGCGCTCCCCATACTCGGATGCGCCCCTGGCCTGGCCCCAGCGGGCTCCCATGCACGCAGAGCTGCTGTGCAGCCTGCTCATGGCAGCCCCAGCACAGGTGCACACTGTATAGCAATCGGCATCTGTATAACACACACACACACACACACACATCCTATACCCTACTGCGGGTATACCAGCAGACTCACCCGAGTCCCAGGAGTCTATCAGCTCCAGGCGCAGGCTGGGCGCCAGGGACGCCTGCAGCGCCAGCACGAAGCGCATGGTGCTGATGGAGAAGTGCAGGCCGCGCCCCTCCACCGCTACGATGTTGACTTGCTGCGGGTGGTTTGGGGGAGGTGGATGTGGGAGATGGACGGAGGGTGGCGGTGGTGGTGGTGGTCATGGCGGGAGGGACGAGGGATGCGGGGAGCGGGGGAGGTCAGCGGCAGGTGGGGCAGGTGGGGCAGGTGGCTGGTCGCCCAAGTGCTGCTCTGCTCTTCCACTGCTGTGCTTCGCCCGCACGCGGGCTGGCCGCTGCGACCGAGGCGCTCCTCCCTCGGCACAGCCTGCCCCCCTCGCAGTGGCCAGCTGCAGGCGGCGGAAGGTGCCCTGGCGTGTGCCTGCCTAGGCAGCCCTGGCCCCACCCCCTTACCTTGAGGGAGGGGTGGCGCAGCAGCACCGCCGTCAGCTCCTGCGTCCGCTCCTCCACCTGCCCGTCTGGCACGTCGCTGCGCAGCGGCCGCGCCAGCGTCAGCATCTGCACCAGAGCACCGGACAGCCCGGCCGGCGACAGTCACAAAGCAGCGTGCCCATCAGCGCTCCGGGCAGCCTCCAGGCGCCGGCAGGCAAGACCTGGGCACGAGTCGCAGCTTTTCTGCTCTCTTGTGGGCCCTCCTTGCACGCAGTACTCCGCTCCCTCCCTCCTCCCACCCAGTCCCTCCCCCTCTCCATGCCTCCATCTCTCCGCGCCTCCCTCCCTCCCTCCTCGCAACCGCTCTCTCAACGCCTCCCTCCCTCCGTGCCGTCCTCCTCCACCCCCTCCCTCCCTCTGCTCCCTCCCTCCACCCACGCTCGAACTCCCTCCGCGCCGCCCCTCCCTCCACGCCCCCCCCCCCACCACACACACACACCTCCATGACCGCGCAGTGCTCCAGCATGGCCGCAGACTCAAAGGCCACATCCCAGTCCACGCACAGGTGGCGCAGAGACTTGCAGTAGGGGCCCGACGACAGCGAGACCACGGGCGTGCTGGTAACAAACTGCGGCGGCAGCAGCAGCAGCAGAAACATAGGAACGCAACCTTGGGCTGGCTGCTGAGCGGCAGGCCTATTTGTGTGTAAACGCAAATGCGCCGGGGGGCGGGGTGGGGCAGGCATGGGGCAGCGCAGGCTGAGCGGCGTGGGGTGGGAGGCAGTCGAGACAGCCAAGGTGGAAGGCAGCGTGAAGGCTCAGCGGTCTGGGGTGCCCCCCGGGCGCCCAGACAGCGGTAACTCAAGCCAAGCAGCAACGCAGGCTTCCCTGCCAGAAAAAAAGGAGGCGGCCACCCACCAGCCGCTCTAGCTTGCCCATGCGGCGCACCGCGTCCGGCAGCAGCACGTTGCACTGGCTGATGACCAGCACCTGCAGGAAGGAGGGCCAGGCGCAGGCGGCGGGTAGGCAGGAGGCGCCGCAAACACACACTTCAGCAAAGGGGTTCGGGAGCCCAGCCCCCCAATGCAGGCAACGTAGCAGCAGCAGCAGCAGCAGCAGCAGCAGCAGCAGCGCAGCGTTGGCTGCGCGGATCCAAAGGCCACAGAGGCTCCACCTGCCTCCTGCGCCGCTCGGCGACCCGGCCCGCAGGCCGCAAAGTTGAGGCCCCGCCCGTGGGCGCCGCCCTCCCACCCACAGCCCCACCCGCCAGCCCGCGCTGCTCTGATGGTGACACCACTCCCCAGCCCCGCCCGCCAACTCAGCGTGGCCCCGCCAGCCAGTTCAGCGTGGCCCCGCCCGCCAGCTCAGCGTGGCCCCAAATTCCAGCTCAGAGCGGCCCCGCCCGCCAGCTCGGCGCACCTTCAGGTTGCGCAGCGTGCGCAGCGCGGCCTCCAACATCTCCCCGTCCTCCTCCTCCGCGTCCTCCCGCTCCAGATTGCCCCCCATGTGCAGGATGCGCAGGCGGCGCAGCGAGGAGAGCTCCGTGGGCACCTGCGGAGCGCGGGTGCGCCATGGGCATAACGTTATGCCATAGACATAAGCAGGGGCATAACCTTATGCCATAGGCATAAGCAGGAAGCTTCTTTCCAAGCCAGGAAAGCCACCCCACGCGGCAGGCCGGCAGGCCGGCGGGAGAGGCCGGGGCTGCCGCCACACGCAGCCTCCCAGAGCCTCCCAGAGCCCGCGAGCTGGGCAGGCCCTGAATGGAAGGGCAACAGGCGCACAGCCCCATTCAAAAACACACACATGCACACGCAGCCACACGCCAACCTCGCCCCCACGCCCTTGACACCACCACCTCCCTCCCTCGCGCGTCGCACGTGCAGCCGCCGCCGTATGGCGGCCACACACCGTCACCAGGCGGCAGTTGGCCAGCTTCAGGCACTCAAGGCCGGTCAGCGCCGAGAGCGCCGACGTCTCTATGCCCTCATCGTCCACAAACGTGTTCTGCGAGAGGTCCAGGGAGCGCAGCTGCGGAAGGCACGGGAGCACGCGTTTTGCTGTAATTGGCAGTCATGAACTTGGCGGAAGAAAGGTGATGGCAAGGTATCGCGAGCGCGTGCGCGGGCAGGGCGGAAGGCAGGGAGGCGCAGCGGCGGGTGAGCGGCCGCGGCGGGCTGGGGCAGCAGGTGTGCCGGACCAACAGCAAGAAGCAGCAGGCAGGCAGGCAGGCAGACAGGCGGGCGGGCAGGCAGGCGGGAGCAGCTGCAGGCAGGAGCAGCGGCAGGCAGGTGCCGCGGTAGGCAGGCAGAGCAGCAGCAGGCAGGCAGGCAGCAGCAGGCAGACGGGCGGGCGGGCACCCGCGCACCTTGGACAGACGCGTGATGCAGTCGGGGACGGTTGCCAGGCAGCAGTGCTCCAGGGACAGGTGGGTGATGCCGGGGGGCAGGCAGGCGGGCGCCTCCACCTCCAGCTCCTGGTTGTTGCTCCCAAACTCCAGCTCCCGCAGCCGCGCCAGCTTGCCCAGCCCCTGCTTCACGTGCACGTCGCCGCCGATGAAGCAGGCGGTGACGAGGCCCTGCAGCGCAGCCGCCCACTGGCCCACCACCAGGCACCCGGGCGTCTCCAGCGTCAGGTGGCGCAGGCTGGACCGCACCGCCATCATCGCCGCCGTCAGGTTGGACATCACGCCCACCACAAAGTCGCTGGTGGGGGCCTGCGGGGCAGGGCGGCAGGGAGAGGGAACTCGGCCGGGGCGGCAGCGGGGCAAGGGACAGCGCAGGGGAGCGCTCGGGCGGGGCGGCAGGGTGAGGGAGAGCAGCGGAGGAGGGCTGGCTGGCGGGACAGGGGCTGGCGTGCTGCACGGGCATGCAGCAAGGGCCCTGCACCCTGCCGGGGCCCTGCCGAGGGAAGCGGAACTCGCGGGGCGGGGCAGGCCTGAGGGCCCCCCTCTCTCTCTTTCTCTCTCTCTCACACACACACACACACAAGCAGCCCCGCTCTCACCGTGGCTTCCTGGATGTCGACTGTGAGCGAGTCCACTGCTGAAGCCCGCGGCAGCAGCCAGGACAGGAATGCCTCCGCTGTGCCCTCGTCATCGTCGGACGGAAGGATGAACTTGACGCTGGTCCACAGAGAGGGCGACAGCGTGGCCTCCCGCCAGGAGCGGCACACCTCCGCGGCGTGCACGCTGCAGGGAGGGTGGGGGGAGCGGGGCGTCTGGGCGGGGAGCGAGTGCGGCAGCGGCGGCGCGGCGGGATGGTGGCGGGCGGCGGGCAGCCCCGGGGGATCGCCGGCGGATCGCGAGGGTGGTCGATGCGGCGGGGGGGCCGCTGCGGAGCGCTTGATTGAGAGCGGGACGGCACATCGACACGCAACTCAGGCACCATGGCCGCCATGCGCTCCCACTCACCGGTGCGTCTGCGACAGGTGAGTCAAGACCTGCACCAGGATGCTGGGTGGCAGGGAGTCGACCAACGAGGAGACCGCCTGGCTGCTTGCCCGCTGGCCTCTGGCCCGCACAGCCCTCGGCGCCATCGCCTGGTGCTCTCGATCCAAGCACAGGATGCGCGGTGTAGGGGTGATCGCACTGCCTGCAGATGCAGCCGCCACAGGGGTATCACCACCCCCCAGCTGGCGGCGGCAGCGTGGCAGCATGGGCGGGGCGCCCATTGCCATGCCCCCCATGCATCTCCTCCCTTAACACAGATGGCTCCAGCAGACAGGAAACGTCATGGGCGTTACACAGTAGCCAAGTATGTGCTTGCAGCAGAGGAAGGGCGCTTGGGGCGCCGCCGCCGGTTCGGCCCGGCAGCGCTCGGTCACCGCCCCACCCAGCAGCTTGCAGTGCCGAGCCTGGCTGGCTCCACTATTCCACGGGTTCAAGCGCCTCCAACGTGACCCCGAAGAACTGTTCTGAGTCCAGAGCCTCCACCTGCAGCCCCGGGCACCGCTGCCCCATCTGCAGCATCAGCTGCATGACCTCGACGCTCGCAACCTCCTCGCTCTGCAGGCGCACAGCCGGGGCGGGGTGGCAGCAAGCGGGGCTGGGCTCGGCGAGGGCGCGCGGCAGCGGGCTGGCTGCCAGCCGTGGCCCTGGAGGCGGCACGGCGCCTGCAGCGACAGGCTGGCTCGGGGCTCGCGGCTGCCGCGGCAGCGGGACAAGCAGCACCCATGCATGCCCGGCGGCTTGCCTGCGTCTGCACAACAAACGTGAGCTTCTGCAGCGCCTTCATGGCCGCCAGAGCCTCCAGCACTTCCTCCACCGGCGTCAGCAGGGCGTGCCACATCAGCCCGCTGCCGCTGCAGCGCCAGACATGGGGCGAGGGCGCATGGAGAGGGGCTAGGCGGCCTCAGCATGCAGCGCCGACCTGCCTGCACCTCCAACCTACGCCCAACCCTACACGCCCCTCCACCTTCACCACCCTCCACCTCCAGCCGCCCAGCGCTATTCCAAACAGGCACAGCACTGTCCCAGTGTCCCTCAGCGTGCACAGCAGGCAGATAACTGTACTGTGCATGCTGCGGCTGTGCCCCACCTGACATAAAGGTGCTCCAGCAGCGCTGCCTGCCGCAGCATGCCCGGGTTGCTGAACAGCACAGTGCAGTCGCAAGACAGCACCCGCAGCCGGGCCAGCACCGGCGCCGCCGCCGCCGGCAGCCGCGCGATTCCTGGGTTGCACTCTGCAGGCGCGGCAGCGGGAGGTTGTGGTGGGAGGGAGGACGAGGGCAACGAGAATGGTGGGCAGATCAGTCGGCGTGCTGAGGAGAGCTGCGCCCTGGCAGCAGCGGGCAGCCAGCGCCAGCAAGGGCTCTCCGTGGCGGCGTGCAGCCGGCTTGAGCCAGGCGGCTGCGAGCACCCACCCAGGTAGAGCACTTGCAGCTTGGCCAGGGAGGACAGCACCTCGGGCCAGGACTCCAGCAGCAGGTGGCTAAGCCCCAGGGCCTGCAGGCGCATCAGCGGGGCCAGTGCCGAGCTGAAGCCCGCCTGGATGGGGACCTCGGACTCGATGCCGAAAGGGTTGTAGTCCAGATACCTGCAGCGGTACCGGCAGTACCGGCAGTACCGCACGAGTTTCAGCACGACATCACCGCCAGGCCAGCACCGTCGCCATGCCAGCGCACCGCGCAGCGGCTGCAGCGAAGCAATGGGAGGGACCCGGCCTGGCCACGCAGCAGCGGCGGTGACGGGTCCGGCTGTGCATGTGCAGCGCGCAGGGAGCTGCGTGCGGGAGTTGTGCGTGTGGTGCGCCGGGACTCACAGCACGCGCAGCGTGGTCACCGCGGACAGCTCTGGCGGCGGGCGCTCAAAGGAGCAGCCGATGAGCGAGATGAGCTGCAGGCGGGGCAGGCCCGCTAGGCGGGTCAGCGAGCTGGGCAGCAGGGGATTGCGGGAGAGGTAGGCGGACTCGAGGTGGGGCAGGCAGGACACGGCCTCTGCACAGCAGGTGCAGCGTGGGGACCGAGTCGGCGCCTTGGTGGCAGAAGTGGAAAGCAGCCAGCCGGGCGTGGACAGCAGGTGCAGCAAAGGCAGGTGGCAGGGGCCAGGCACGGCCCAGCAAGCGACAGTGAGGTTTCCCGCGGAGGTGACCGCCGCCACGGCGGTGGGGGCATTGCCCTGCGGCTGGCTGCGGCGGGTGGCACGGGGAGTGGCAGGCCGCCAGGTCAGCGGCCACGTCAGCAGCTGACCTGGCAGCTCGGCCAGGCGGCACTCCACAGCATATAGCTTGGTGAGGCTGGGCGGCAGGGTGGCCGCAGACTGCACCGTCAGCGGCCCATCGCTGCTCTCCGCGCTCAACTCCTTCAGCTGCAGGCGGCGTGTGGGGTCGATTAGTGAGCACAAGCGTTGTGCAGGCGACAGCCCTGCTGCTGCAGCGCCAGTACAGTGGGCTGGGCAAGGCTGCATGCCCGGCAGGCCGCCAAGAGGCGCACGAAGCAGTCCGGGCGGCGGGCATGGGGCAGCGCTCACCTCTGCCAGGGAACCCAGAGCATCGGTGAGGGTGAGTTGGCCGCAGAACAACGCCAGCTCTTGCAGGTGTACTGCCTCCAACAGCCACACGCCTGGAAAAAAGGGCCGCAGGGTGAGGTGGGTCTGGGCGCTGCCGGCCCCGAGGGAGCACAGTCGAGCGGCTGCAGGTTTGCGATGGCCAGGCCTGGCCGGCACAAGGGCCCCCACCTGCCACTGCTGCACCGTCCCATCGGATCGTCAGAGAGGTGAGCGAGGGCGCCACCAGCGCGGCCGCCGCCACGACGTCGCCCCAGCGAGGCGGCTGATGATCGGGATGCCACGATCCCTGAAGCGGCACCATGGCGCCGGCGGGTGGCCGCCACGCAACCAGCCTGAGCCCAGTAAGGCGCACGCCCAGCCCGCCGGCGACAGCAGCGGCAGCACAACACAAGAGGCTGCTGCGGGACCCACATGCAGGACGAGCGTGGTGGGCGTGCACGTGCAGCGGCGCCGCCAGGCCTCAAAGCTCTGAAGCCCGGCGGCGCTGCTGAAGCAGACCACGAGGGTGGTCCAAAGGGAAGCGCCGTGGGTGCGGGTCGCGGCATACAAGTGCTTGCACACCAGCGACAGCGCGACCCTGCAGCAGGTGTGGCGCCAGCCCGTGGTGGGCAGCTGCTGTGAGTAGCAGGGTCACAGAGGCCGCCAACACCGCCGCCGCCGCCAGCTGACGCTTTCCGCCCTTTGCCTCGCACCTTTGGGAGACGGGCAGGTAGCTGGCTATCCTCGCGCCCCAGACCTCAGCCGGCACGTCCGTTACGCACGGCGTCCCGCCGCGATGGCGCTCTTGGGAAGCCATCACAGCAGAGGCTCCTGGAAAGGCAGAAAGCAGAAACAGTCCCGCGGCTTCGAATGCGATCAGCGGCTCTGGCCATGGCGGCGTTTCTTCAATACCTTCCCCACCGCCCGTCGGCAGCGCAGCGTGAGGGGCGGTGTTGGGTGGCAGCTCGTCCGAGATGAATAGCAAACTCGCTTCCCTCATAGCAGCTGCACATGACGTGTCATGCGTTTTGTGAGGGGGCTTGGAAGTGCAGTGTGGCAACTTTCAGCGGCACAAGCGCCGACCTCTGTGGCGCTGACCTCTGGGTCACCTCTGTCTGATGTCTCAATGGTGTTACAAAATCCCATGCAAAAAATAATGTGTTGAAGTAAAGCACATTGTTTGTGGAGCATTGCAAAGAGCCATAATGGGCTGGCTTATTGAACAAAGATTTGGGAAGGAATATGCATGGAAATGGTGGCAGGACAGAGCGGCAGAGCAAGCGACAGCAGAAAGGTGCAGCGTGCAATTGAGTCAGGGAGGGGGTGACTGTGTATCAAGCACCAAAAATGCAGTGTATTTCGTGGTCTTCTCTTCGAATGCACGCTAGTGCACACAAGACATGACTGGAACAGCGGTTGAAGAGCAGCGCACCCAGCAGCGGGGGCTGAATGCCCGCCTGCCAGGCGCCGCTGGCATGATGCTCAGCGGCTGGTGGGCGGCAGGTTCTTGGTGTTGTCCCAGCACAGCTTCTGGCCCGTCTTGCGGGCGGTCCACAGGCCGGTGGTGCACTTCTTGCACTTGTTCTGGCCGACAATGTCGGTGTATGACTGCGGCAGCAGGGAGGCAAAGGTGCAGAGGCTGTGTGAGCAGGCAGCAGGAGGGTGGGGAGGCGGACAGGCATTCACACCATCGCAGCCAGCCAGCTGCTGCCAGCGCCACTCACGTTGATGGGGCAGGCGGCGCAGTCGTTGGGTGTGATGGAGGACAGCTTGGTGCCATACTTGCCGGCGGGGCAGGCGGAGGGTTTGACCATCTTGGAGGCCTGGCAGTAGCTGCCAGCGGGGCAGGGCTTGCAGGCGCGCTGGCCCTCGTTGTCCTGGTAGGTGCCGCCCTCGCAGGGGATGAAGCCGTCGTTGCCGGTGCCGGGGGCGTAGTTGCCCTTGGGGGCGGGCAGGCACGACTCCAGCTCGGTGCTGCCGGTCGTCTCGGTGTAGGTGCCCACGGGGCAGTCCTTGCACTCAGCTGGCCGGCCTCGTCCTGGTAGGTGCCCGGGTCGCAGATGTCGCAGGCGCTGTTGCCCTCGTCAGGCACGGCGTAGCCCTTGGGGCACTGCTTGCAGGCGCCGGAGAAGCCCTGCTTGTCGGCGTACTCGCCCGCGGCGCAGGCGGTGCAGTTGAGGTCCGAGATGCCAATCTGGCTGGTGCCGGGGATGCAGGCCGTGCAGGCGGCGGCGCCAGACGCCAGCTTGGTCTCGCGGCCCTTGGGGCACAGGGTGCAGGTGTTGGCAGCGTACATGGAGGGGCGGAAGCGGCGGGCGCCGCACTTGGTGCAGCTGCTGGCGCCGGTGCCGTCAGCCGCAGCACCGCCGGTGGCGTCGGTGATCTGGCCGGATGGGCAGGCCTTGCACGCCTTCTGGCCCTGGCTGGCGGCGAAGTAGGCCTTGGGGCAGGGGGTGCACAGCGCGGTGTTGGGGGTGGCCGAGAACTTGCCGCGAGCGCACTCGGTGCAGGTGGAGGCGCCCTCCTGGGTGGAGCCCGTCTCGTGGCCGGTGGGGCAGGTGCGGCACTTGTTGTCGGTAGCGCCAGGGGGCTTCCAGGTGCCGACCTTGCACTTGGCGCAGGTGGAGGCGCCCTTGCCGTTCACGTTGACAGTGATGGCACCAGGACCGCAGTCAGTGCACTGGTCATTAAACGGCTGGTCAGAGTAGGAGCCGGCGGGGCACTCATTGCAGGTGTGGGAGCCGTCGCCCTTGGCAAAGGTGCCGGGGCCGCTGCGGCAGGGAAGGGGAGCAGAGTGGGGCAGAGTGCTCAGCAGAGAGGCAGCAGATGGGCACTAAATTACGAGCAGGCAAAGGTGGTTGGGGCCGGGCTGCTGATGCTGATGCCCATCTCTACCAAACCAGTCAGCCCAGCCACTCACCATGGGGAGCAGGAGGTGGAGCCCTCCTCCTCTGTGGCATAGCCAGCGTCGCACTCAATGCAAACGTTGGCCTTGACACCAGACCAGCTGCCGGGGGGGCACTTGGTGCACTTGGTGCCGTCGCCGCCGCCGGAGGAGCGGAAGGTGCCCGCGGGGCAATCCTCGCACTTGCTGCCGGCCTTGGTGTTGAAGGTGCCCTGGGGGCACAGCTGGCACTGGGTGTGGGCCAGGTTAGGGGTGGTGCCGGCCAGGCACTCCTGGCATTTGGCTGCGCCTGCAGTGTGGATGGGGGAAGGGAGCGTGGCGGGAGGTTAGCCTGGGCTGGCACATGGGCACACTGGAGACAGGTGTGGCTGGGATTGAGAACAGCTATGGCACAGGCAGCCATGCAGGCCACGCCACCCACCCATTCACTCACCCCTTGAGCTGACGGTGTAAGTGGAGCAGGTGGTGCAGTCAGCGGCGGACAGAGCGCCGATCAGCTCGTTGGCGGTGCCGCCAATGCATGCCACGGCGGCGCCGCTGGCGCACTGGTAGCCGGAGTCGCAGGGGGCGCACTGCTTGCTCACGAAGACGGTGACGGTGGGGCCGTCCTGGGGGTTGGCCTCGCTGGTGGTGCCGGTGGGGCAGGTGGCGGGGGCAAAGGCAGTGAGGACCAGGCTGGCGTCAGTGCAGGACGTGGCGCCGTCGGTGATGGCCAGCGTCTGAGCGCTGAAATCAACCTGCAGGCCAGCCCCGCCCTGGGCAGTCTTGTCCTGATCACGAGAGGCGATAACGTTCAGGCTCTTGTACACACTGCATGGGGGAAGGGGGTTGGGGGAGGCAGGACAGTCGGGACAGGGAAGGGAGGTGAGCAGGCGATGGCTTGGGGAGCAGGGATGGTGGAGGCAGGGCATCCAGTGTTGCAGCCACACTCACCCGTCCATCACGGCCAGGTCGTCTGCCACGGAGCACTTGCTGTCGCCCAGCACAAACACGCGCACTTCGCAGGTTGCATCGGTCTCAATGGCCAGGGTGCGGCCGTCCAGGCTGTCGCACTTGTTGTCGCCGGTGTTGAAGGGGTGGGCCAGGGAGCAGGCCTCCAGGGTGCTGGTGGAGGGCAGGGTGACGATGCGGTAGCCGGGCTTGGGCTGCTCGTCGGGCAGGTCGCCGTTGAAGCCGACCACGCCGTCAATCTCGCCCGCAACCACCTTGGGCACGCCAAAGTAGCAGGCCAGGCAGCCGGTGGAGCCGGTGAAGTAGGCAAAGGACTTGTCTGGGCAGGGCTCGCAGATGGAGCTGCCGGCGGTGGAGCGGTAGGTATCAACAGCGCAGTCGGTGCAGGCGGTGGAGCCCACGTTGGCGGCAACAGAGCCGGCGTCGCAGGTGGTCATGGCGCCTCCGGTACACTCGGCGCCAGCAGGGCAGACGGCGCACACGGCGCCGTCGTCGTAGCGGCCGTCAGCGCAGGTGGCGGAGTTGTCGCAGGCGGTGTTGGCGGCGGCGCAGAGGTCGGTGGAGGCGAGGTTGGGCCAGGAGAAGGCAGTGCCCTCAACTGCGTAAGTGAGGACGCCGGCCACGCCAGACAGAGTGGTCTCCACTGTGGCGCCCTTGAAGGCGGTCTGGAAGGTGGCCGTCTTAGCGGTGGTGGCGGCAAAGGTGGCGTTCTTGAGGGCGCGAGCCAGGGCGCTGCTGATGTCGGCGCCCACCACTGCCTTGCCGTTGAGGGGGGAGGTGGGGCAGGGCTGCAGCAACGGAGAGGTGGGAGGAGGGCAGGGGCTGCCGGTGAGGTGGTGGTGCCGTGCGAGAGGTGAGCACAGGACACAGTGTAGCAGGCGCTGCAAGCACTGCCGCTGCAAGCACCACTGCGCCCCTCACCGTGTTCTTGTACTTGAGTTCGGCGGTGAGGGGTGCGGGGGTGAGGGTGAGGATGCAGGTGGTGGCGTCCACATCGATGGTGAACTGGGGGTAGCAGATGCCGTAGGGGTCGTTCAGGCGAGACGCGGCGGTCAGCACCAGGGTGGCAGACTTGCCCCTGAAGGAGGCATCGCAGCTGCGGCAGGGGCGGGGCGGGGGGAGAGGGTGGCAGAGGGGTGGATCAGTGCTCTGGTATCAATGCATGTGCCCGCAGGCGACTACACTGGGCTGCGCTCTGGACCAGCACTTGCGATGCATGTCCGGCAGGGGCAGGGGAGGCACCGGCTGGGCCTGTCCGGCAGGGGCTGGTCTGGCTGTTGGCCACCGATGGGGTGATGAGGCACATCGCAGCACCATCCGGGTAACTGTGCACCGGCGCGGCATCGCCCATTCATGCACAACTCACCTCTGTGCAGATGCGGGGTGGGCGAGGAGGAGACCCAGCGCCAGCAGCTGGAGGGCCACCGTGCGGGTGGACAGCATGGTGTGGGGGACCTCCTGTATGTGCCTCGGGGGCGAGGTGTGGTGAGGCAAGTGAGGGCGAGAAATGTGGTGCAGGGGGGCGGGAGAGCGGCTTTTGTAGGCCGATCAATCAATCTCGGAGGGTGCCGTGAGGCGGTGTGTTCCGGACCCCAACCCTGGGGGTCCGGAAGCTGCTCCGAGCCAACGACGGCCCGATCGAACTGTGATTTTTGTTTGCGATGTGCAATCAATGCTTTCAGGCCCGACTTGGGGGCAGGGAGAGCGCGAACCTAAGTTTACAAGGCAGATCGCCGGCTTCGCCCTGGCTGCCTGCCCCCTCCATCCCCTGCCGCATTGTACTCCCCGCAACCCCCAGAACATTGAATGGGCGTTTTGCCGGTCCGGCCGGACGTCCCCTGAAATGCATTACGCTGTGAGATGGAACACCGGCAGAGAGCCACACGGCGCGGGCATTGCCGTGGCATGGCCTCAGGCTGCGAGATAGGCGCCGCTGCCGCGGCCGTCGGTCGGTGTTGCCGCTGCCATTGCCGCCACTGCCGCCAAGCTCACGTGCCTGCACCCTTCACTTCTCAATGCCTCAGGTATGTGTTGTTGTCATGTTGCAACATTGCAGTCGCCATGACAGCGGGTGCCAGCGGTCTGGCCATCAGCTTGCCACCGTGGCAGTGGGCACCGCGCCCTCTGCCGCAAACACGCCTCCCTGGCATCGCCAGAAGTGCAGCAGGTGGCCCAGCAGGCGGGTGGAGTAGAAGGCAACGAGCGCCCACCAGACGGCTCCCAAGCCCAGCCCGGCTTGCCGCCCAGCTGCAAAGCAGCGGGCAGGGCTCCAGGATTAGTAGGAGGGAGCACAGAAAAGCAGGAACAGCCCCACAAGCCCCACCAGGCAGGCAGCAAGCCGCCGTCGCCGCCACTGCGAGCGCCCTGCACTCACCGTGCAATGCGGCGAGCGTCACACCCAGGCCGGCCACGTTGGAGCGCGGCAGGTGGGCAAAGCTGCCGCTGCCCACGCTGATACCATCAAACATCATCATCACTGCAGCGGGCCAGCGGCGTGTACAATCGCATAGGGTGTGTGTGGCAGGGTGTTCGCGAAGTGTGCGTCCTGTGTGGGCGCCTGCCGGCGCTTGGTTCTTTGGTGCAGCACGGCACAAGGCAGCGGAACAAGCCCGCCACACAAGTCAACGCCCCGGCGAGGCATTCACCGCCAGGTTTCTGCCCCGGGCAGCACAAGCGGCGGCCTGGGCAGCGCACCCGAACACACAGAGATGGCCGCCATGGCGACAGGCGCCAGCTGGCGTACCGCCGCCTGTACCGCAACGTCTGTGGTGAACATCCAGCCGCGCCCAGCGGACAGCGCGCCCACCGCCGCCGCCAGCCCCAGGCCCAGCACTGCGCCGCTACTGAGAGGAGGAAAGCGGGGCAGGCGAGGGCCGGTGGAGGGAGCATGCACGGCAGTGGCTGGTCTGCGCTGTGCATGCACGGCTGGCTATCGCCTCGCTGGCGGCAGGGCAGGGTGCATGCGGGCCTGCCCCCTGCCCTGCACCCCGCACCCCACCCACCGCAGCAGCAGCCACGCCCAGTAGGCCGCCCGTTGCGGGCGCCCCTTGTCGCGGGCCAGCATGCTCTGTGCTGCCAGGCTGAGAGGCTCTGGAAAGTAAGCCAGGAACCAGAAGGACTGTAGCAGGGGTGGGTGGGGAGCGTGGAGGGAATGGTCAAGGGGCAGTTGAGGTGGCCAGCCGATAGCAGGGGTGGGTGTGGAGGCCCAGGCAGAAGGGCATGCCCAGCGCCAGCATGCGGGTCGCCGAGGCGGGACCGGCTGCTGCACCGCATCGCCAGCGGCTGAGGTGGTGAACCGAGGCGAGGCGCGCAGCTGCTTGCCTGCATGGCGACCTGGTGGGCGGCGGTAGCGAGGGTGCCCAGCTGCGTGGCCGCCGCCGTCATGCTGCACGCAAGCAAACGCAGGGGTGCTGCTCGGCGGCAGGCTGCCACCGGGGAGTGCCAGCATGGCACCCCAGCGGCACGCAGCCACAACGCATTGCTGCAAAGCGGCAACGTTCATAGCAAGCAGCCGCCCGCCGCCTTGCCTAAAGTAGGCGGCCATTCCGAAGATTGTGCGGGTGAAGAGGGTGACCGCGATGACCTGGAACTCCCGCATCTGGCCCGCCCTGGGCAGGCCCTGCAGCACAGAAGGCAGCGGGGCGCAGCGCGCGGCTGGCAGTCGCTGCTGGCAGCGCCCACCTCCTGAGGGGCGAAGCAGCGGGGCAGGAAGCATCCCGCGAGGCACCAGGCATGCCACGGCAGCCAGGTCGGGCAGCAGCAGCTGGCCGGTACGGTCCACTGTTGGCAGCAGGACCTCACCGTCCAGCGCAGGCGGATGCTGTCGGGCTGGCTGCCATGCCTCCACAGGTACCAGATGAAATAGGCGGCGCCGAGGTACTGCAGGCAGGAAGCTGCCAGGAAGGTTGGGGTGTGCACGCCGGCTGCTGTGCACAGAGGCAAGGCAGGGGGAGAAGCAGGCATGAGCCCGCAGCCTGCGCCAGCCCACCTGTGTTGCCGCCGTGGCGGCCGCCGCGCCCACCACGCCCATGCCGCGGCACGAGATGAGATAAATGTCGCCCGCTGCAGGCCGAGGGCAAAGGCAAGTCCAGCGGGCACACAGCTGCAGAGAGCTCATGCAAATTGCTGCATGCCAGCAGCAGCATCGACCGCGAGCATGCCGATCGCTGTGCCAGCACTGGGCAGCTCAGGATCCACGCCTCAAGCATGCAAAACAGAGGCTGGTGCCCTGCAAAAGAGGCGCTCGGCTCCGTCCCTGCCTGTGTTGAGCAGCGCCACCGCCACCAGCACTTTGAAGGGCGTCCAGGCGTCCTGCTGGCCCAGGCAGGCGCCCTGGGACACAGCCGTGGCCAGCACCGCCGGCGCGGCCAGCACCCTGCGGGGCGGGAAGGCGGCGCGGCGAGGGAGGGAGCGGCGCGGCGCGCGGCAGGGATGGCGCTTGAGCAGTGTGGCTCCGCGGCAGTTGAGGTGTGCCCAAATCTGCCCTAGTGTATATACAAGGGACTGGCCTCCCTCCAGCGGCAGGCAGCACCCCCTGGAATGCCAGCCTGCATGCAGGTCACCTGATGGGCAAGTACGGTACTGCCATCACCTGATGGAAAGGTACTGCCAGGCGGGCACCAGCAGCTCGGGCGCCGTGCCCATGGCGGCGAAGAAGGTGCGGCCGCCGGCCAGCAGCGCCGCCGCCGCCAGCAGGCCGCAGGCGACGGCCAGCTGCAGCGAGTTGCACAGCGTGCGCTCTGCAGCCTCTCGCCGCGCCAGCCTGCGCAGCGGCCGGGGGATGTGGCCAGGCGCGCGTGGCCTGCAGCCTGGCACCGCCAGGCAAGCAAGCACGGCATCGCAAATCCCTGCCGCCGTCCCGCTGTACTGCGGCCGGCGGTACCATGCATCCAGCTGGCGCAGCGCACAGCGCCCCTGTGTCTCACCGCGTTCTGCTATCCAGGCCCGCGGTTTTCAGCGAGTTGCTGGCAATCAGGTTGGTGGTGCCCACGCCTAAAAAGGCAAACAGCTGCAACCGGCAACAAAGGGGCAAGCAGGGGTGGCAAGGGTGGGCTCAGATTCCGGCCCCGCGCCAGGCGCCTGTGCTGGCCTGTGCCCGTGCATGCTCAGTCCCACCCAGCTGGCTTCCTTCCCCCGGGCAGGGACACATTTTCTTTAAAGCTGGCCTGCCGCGCTTGCCTGAAAGCAGAAGTTGAATACTGCGGTGTTGGGGCCCAGCGCGGCCAGCTGCAGGGAGGAAACACGCCCCAGGCAGGCTGCAGGGGGCAGGGCAGGGCAGCGCACCCCCGCGGCGTCAGTTGGGCGGGGCCCGCGCCGAGGCAGCAGAGAAAGTTCTCACCCATAGCCTGCTGCCAGGGGTGTCTGCAGGGACCGCATGCCTGGCCCCATGCTGGCCTCCCATCCCACCACGGGGCGCCAGTGCAAGCATGCCGCATGCGCCTATGGGCACACCGCCATTGTGGCGGCTGCGGCGGGAGGCGGCGGCGTGCGCGTGCGGCGCCGGCAGCCTGACAGCTGGCTGGCGCTCACCTGTGTCGATGAGTGACATGAGGGGGTCTGCAAGGACCATGCCCAGGGCTGGTACCGCAAAGGCAAGCATTTCCGCCACCTCCCTGCTCTGCAGCAGGCTGCCGCCGCCGCCTGCGGCTGCGGCGGCGCTGTCTGCAGCCGCTGCGGCCGCGCCGCTGCCAGCCGCGCCGTCGGCGGCGGCCTCCTCCGCCTCGGCTGCCACCAGGGAGGCTGCCGCGGCGGCTGTGGTTCCCTCTGCACTTGCGAGGCATGCAGGGGACGCAGCGCTGGCAGCGGCGGCACCTTCCGAAGCGCCAGCACAGTCAGCGCCGCTATCGGCTGGCGCCACCCCAGCTGGCGAGAAGTCAGGGAGGCTGGCAGACGCGCCTCTGCGCCCCCTCTTCTGCCTGTGAAGCCCAAGAGCGGGGTGCTGCGGCGGCTGCTGCAGGTGCCGCTGCCGCTGCTGGCGAGCCGCCGCTGCCGCCGCCGCTGCCGCCGCCGCCGCCTGCCTTACGCCTCGCTGGATGGCCGACTGATGCGCGCATGGCATAGATGCTTGAGATAGGCCCTGTCCAGCGGCCAGAATGCTGCCAGGGGGCTGCATTCTGTCTGGGTTGGGGTCGGGGCAAGGTCCGCTCTGGGGAGGATTAGAGCGACGAATTCGCTGGCGCTGACCTCGTCATGCGTGATGGAATGATTGATCGGGCCGCAGGAGGCCTCAGCAAAGAGAACCGAAACAAAGAAAGGGGGGAGCTCTACAGCTCACCTCCTCCTGCACGCCCGTCCTCACACAAACCCTGCGTTTGAGCCCAACATCGCGAGACATCGAGCACAAAGAAGGGTGTACAGTGCGCCAGTAGCGGGAACAGAGCCCTTGTGAACTGCGGCGGGCCCCGATCGACAGCACCCTCACTCTTCAAGCACGCACAACTGCAGCCGGCATGTCGTCTGAGGGCGGCGGGTATGGCGGGTGAGTGCTACCCGCCTCGCCCAGTGCATGGCGGCGGCCTGCCGCGCCTACCCGCTGGCCTGGAGCACCAGAACGCGCGGCCCGCAGCCCTGCGACACCCCTCCCGCCGCGCCGCTCGGGCCCGGACTGCAGGCGGCGGCGGCGGGGCGGCCGCGGGCGCGGCCGCGGCGGCGGCGGTCGTGGCGGCTACTTCCAGCACGATGACCGCGGCGACGACGGCTACGGAGCGGCCGGGGATGCAGGGCAGGAGGATGTCTTCGAGGCAGGGGACCCTGCCAACTACTCGGGAGGCAACAACATCACCGTGCGCATAAGCGCCACCCACCGCGGGCCCCGCGAAGTCAGCGACACCACAGGTGCGCTGCCGAGGGCAGCCAGCACCGGCGATCTGCTGGCGCCTGCGCAGGGCTGGAGCGCGGGCCCGGGCGCCGCAAGGGCCCGGGGCACGGGCGGGCTCGCCAGCGGCCCGCCAGCAGCCGCGCCCGGCTCTGCCGAGCGCGGGTGCCACCCAGCAGCTGCTTGCCGGCTCACCTGGCTGCAGCCTGCGCTCTGTCTGCCGCTCGCGCCTCCCCCGCCACCCATCGGCGCCTGCCCTGCGCCGTGCCCGTCGCGTGCAGGCGGCAAGAGCCAGCTGCTTGTGTCTGTCAACAGCGGCGGCGGCGGCAAGGGCGACAAGCGGGTGGTGGTCGTGTCAGGTGCGCTGCAGCTGCTTGCGGCGTCAGGTGTGCAGCATACCCCACCTGGCTGCTCCTTCCTTCGGGCGGGACAGCAAGGCCTAGCGCTACGGCTGCGCTGGGCCGGCCCTGCCCGCCGCTGGCCGGCCCTGCGCACCACCACCACCACCACCACCACATGATCGATGTACCGTCCGTACTGCATGTATGTACCGCATGTACCGCAGGCAAGGAGGGGTGGGAGTACCGCGACCCGGAGGGCCGCCTGCAGGGCCCGTACCGCCCCACACAAATCATCAAGTGGTGAGTGGGCAGGCCTCCCTCAGCCGGGGCGCTGCCAGGAGGCCCAAGGGGCCAGGGAGCGGCGAGGTGGAGGGAGAGGAGTGGGCGAGCAGAGCGGCGGTGGGCGAGGTGTGGCGGCAGTCGCGGGGGATGGGGCGGCCATCGCGTGGCGCCTGAGGTGCAGCACCTGCCCTTAACCACCACCACCACCACCGCAACCACCACCACCGCAGCCGCCACCGCCGCTGCCACCGTCACCACCGCTGCCGCCACCGCCGCTGCCACCACCACCACCGCTGCATGCACATGAACTGTGTACATACACACGCCACTTCCCTTCACCCCCGCCACACCCTGCAGGCTCAACCAGCAATACTTTGACGGCAGCCTGCTGGTGCGCAAGGTGTCCCAGCACGGCAGCGGCCACTGGAGCCGGCTGGACGCGGTGCTCAAGGACGTGCAGCGGGAGGCGGCGCTGACGGGCGCCGCCGCCGGCGAGGCGCCGCCGCCCAGCCACGCGCCGCCGCCACCGCCCGCGGGCCGCGGCGGCGCGGGCCGCGGCGGCCGCGGCGGCACCGTGGCGGTCACCAGCCCACGCGGCGCGGGCAGCCGCGCCGGCGTGGACGTGAGTGGGTATGTGGTGACGGCGCCGCGGCCGCCGCGGAGGCACGATGCCCCGGCGCCAGACCTCTCTCACTTTGACGGCACCGAGCTCGGCGGCGGCTTCGCCGGCTACGGAGAAGGGCGCGGGCGTGGGCGGGGCCGCGGCGGCCGTGGCGGCGGTGACGACTACGGCGGCGGCGGCGGCAGGGAGGGGCGCGTCGGGCGGGGCGGGCGCGGCGGGCGGGGAGGCAGGGAGGGGCGCGG
>NW_005435048.1:24875-29991 GCF_000147415.1 Chlorella variabilis | reverse complement strand
TGCGGGGCGGGTATGGCGGCGGCGGAGGAGGAGGAGGTGGAGCAGCTGCTGCAGCTGCGGCTGCAGCTGCTGACCGGCTGGCAGTACAGAAGCTGTTCACCGGAGAGGTGCGCCTGCCCCCTCCGCTGCTGCTGCCTGCTCTGCCGGCCCGCGCCGCAGGCCGCCCCGCGCCCCTGCTGCTGCTTCTCAGCAGCTGCCGCTCCCTGCGGGCCGGGCCTACCGTCCGTGCCTGGTCATACAGCCTTACAGGCGGTCGACAGCAGGCGCCAGTGGCAGCCAGCCAGCCTGCCTGCCCTCCTGCCCGCCAGCCTGCCTGCCTGCGCGGCCCACTCCACTGCCAGCACACCTCATCAGCCGCCTGCCTGCCCGCTCGCCTCCCTCCCTGCCTGCCTGCCCGCCCGCCCGCCTGCAGGTGGCCCTGGGAACGGAGCAGCCGGTGTGGCGGTACATCGACCCCGACGGAAACATGCAGGCACGGCGGCAGCAGCTGGTGGTGGTGGTGATGGTGGTGGTGGTGGCGGCGGCGTGCACCTTTGTGTGTGTTTGTGGCGGGTGTTGCAGAGGCTTGGCGCCGCCGCCATGCTGCATGCCTGGCCCCTCCCCAGCCTCAGTACCATGGCCTGCCCGCCAACCCACTCTGCCGCCCCTCCCCGCCGGCCTGGCGCTCTCCCGGCACCCGTCCCTCTCACCCCTGTCCCTGCCCTTCTTTCTTTTTGCCTTCTTCAGTCTTTCTTCCCTCCCTGTCATCCTTTCCTCCTGCTTTCTTGCCTGCCTGCAGGGCCCCTTCCCGGCCAAGGACATGATGAGCTGGCACGAGGCGGGATACCTCCATGACCTCACCCTGCCCATGTGTGGCACGGTGAGCCGCTATGGGGGGTTGTCCAGGGTGGTGGTGGCGGTGGTGGCGCCGCTGGGTGGTGGTGGTGGCGGCGGGATGTGTGCCGCGTGTTGCGGCTGCGCGTGCGTGGGCATGTGCGCGGCGCGTCGGCAGCCCTCGGAGCAGCCGGCGCCTCTGGCGCAGCCGCGCGGAAGCTGACCGTCCCGCCGTCCCGCCCGCCCCCGCCCCCGCTCCGCCCGCCCGCCCGCCTCAGGAGCGCAAGGTATCGCCGCCCAACCTCCCCACCCCAGAGTTCTTCCTGCCGCTGGGCAAGCTGCTGGCGTATGTAAGGAGCGGCAGGCGCTTCACTCCCGTCCACGTCGACGACATACGCGCGGGTGAGGCGCTGGGAGGGGCCTTGGTTGCTTGTGGCTTGGCTGCGCCCGTGTGGAGCGGCCTTTGTTGCTTGTGGCTTGGCTGCGCCCGTGTGGAGGGGCCGTTGCTGGCTTGGCTGCGTGGCGCGCCTGTGCTGGCTGTGGTGCCGGGGCAGGCCGCCGGCAGGTCTCCAGCGCCAGTCTCCACCCGGTGCCGGCGTGGCCTGCCGCCGCCCAGCCGCGCCCGCCCGGCGTCCCCGCGTTGCTCCTGCGCCGCCGGCCCGCCGCGCCGCTGCCTCACGCGGCTGCTCCCCGTGTCCGCGCCTCTGCTGCAGGCAAGGTTCCCGAATTCCTGCAGCAGCTGAAGGATGGCGCCAAGCCCGCAGCCGCGGCGCCAGCCGCGGCGGCAGGCAAGGCCGCCAAGCCGGGAAAGGCGGCCAAGAAGGGGAAGGCGGCGGCGGCGGAGACGCCGGAGGCGGCGGCGGAGACGCCGGAGGCGGTGGCGGCGGCGGTGGCGGCCGCCGCGGTGCGCAGTGTGCTGATCTCCCTGGGAGAGCTGGAGCCAGAGCCCAGCCCCGAGGAGGCAGAGGCAGATGCGGCGGCGGCGGCGCTGGCGGCGGCCGCCGTGGCGGGCGCCCTGGCCGCAGTGGCAGCAGAGGAGGCCGGCGGCGGGCAGGCGCGGGAGCAGGCGGAGCCGGCGGCCACCAAGGCGGCCCCGACAGATGGCTGTGCAGGTGTGCAGCGCCGATGTGGCGCCTGCCATGCGGCTCCTGCCGCCATCGCTTTGCAGCGCCCTCCTGCTGCATAATGCTGCTGTTCAGGGCACAGGCGCCCACGCCTTTGTGGGCACTACCGTGCGCCATCCCTGCCGCCTGCCCGCCCCTCACCGGCCGTCTCTCTGCTGCCGCGCTCTCCCTTGCCTTTCGTCCAGGCGAAGAGCCAGAGCACGACGAAGGAGAGGTTGTGATTGAGGAGGAGCAGCAAGAGGAGGAGGAAGCGGATGAGGGGCCAGCAGGAACAGAGGAGCAGCAGCCGGAGGTGGTAGCGGCAGCAGGTGGTGCCGGTCTGCCGCCTCCGCTGGAGGACCTGCCTGAGCCTGCAGCAGGAGAGGTGGCAGCAGCAGCGCAGGACGGCCCAACCGAACCAGCAGCAGCAGGCCGGGAAGAGGCTGCGGCGGCGCCGCCCCTGCCGCTGCTCGAGGCCGCCCCGGAGCCGGCAGCCGGGCAGGAAGGTGGTGGCAGCCCAGCGCCGCCGCCGGCGTTGGCTCAGGAAGAGGACGGCGGTGCCGCCATTGGTGCTGGCGAGGAGCAGGAGGAGGAGGAGGAGGATGACGACGCGTTTGTGGATGCATCAGAGGCCACCCCTGCCCCTGACTCGCCTGTGCAGCAGCAGGCCTGAGGCAGGACTTACCGAGGAGAGCTGCTGTGCACCTGAGGCAGGCAGGCGCTGTGGCCGCCTTGCCATGGCAGCGCCTGCAAAGTTCATGAGCCAGCAGGATGTGAGAGCTGCTGTGCACCTGAGGCAGGCAGGCGCTGTGGCCGCCTTGCCATGGCAGCGCCTGCAAAGTTCATGAGCCAGCAGGATGTGCGGCATGTTGTGGGAGTATCCAAGCCGCGTTCATTGGCGTGATTGGGATTCTTGTGTGCTGGGTGTGCTTCCTGTCCCCGCTGCGGTACCCTCCCGGGCATTATGCTCTGTGAATGCAGGGCTTGTCGCTTACAGCGGTGTGCATGCGACGGAACATTGATGTAAGGAACAGGGCAAATAATTTGGAAGTGGTTTCGAGCAACAAGAAAGGTCAGCAGAATTGGGGAGTCGCATGTGTGCATGCGGGTAGCATGGGAGCACAGAGGTGTCAAGAGTCCAGCCAGGTGGTGAACCATGGCAGGCAGAAAGAGCAGCGGCAGACAAGAAGGAGGAAGAATCAAAACCAAGGTGACCAGTTCGGAAGCAAGAGGCAGGCTTGGAAACGTACAGTCAAACAAGAGTGCTCATGTTGTTAGCAGATCAGCGGAGCGCCGGCAAGCGGCATCTGTGCCACCAGCAAGGCAATAGCTGGCGGCACAAGATGGGCCACCCCAGGCAGCAGGAGGCAGAACACTGGACGCAGCAAGGGCTGAGACGGCGGCAAGTTGTGCCGCGGCCCCAGACTGTCGAACAGCGGAGATGCCAGCGGTACAGCTGTCTGCCTGCAGGCGCCTCAGTCGGAGGGGCTGGTGGGCAGGTTCTTGGTGTTGTCCCAGCACAGCTTCTGGCCCGTCTTGCGGGCGGTCCACAGGCCGGTGGTGCACTTGGTGCACTTGGTGAGGCCAGTGGCGGCAGTGTAGGACTGCAGCAGGAGCAAGGTACCACAGGAGGGGTAAGAACGCCGGGCAAGCGGGGCAGCAAGCGGCCACCATTGGCCAGGCCACAGCGCTGAGCGGCAGACACCAGCATCATTGCTACTCACGTTAATGGGGCAGGCGGCGCAGTCGTTGGGGGTGATGGAAGAGATCCGAACGCCATACTTGCCGGCGGGGCAAGGGGAGGGAGCGGCCATCTTGGTGGCCTGGCAGTAGCTGCCGGCGGGGCAGGGCTTGCAGGAGCGCTGCCCCTCCCTGTCCTGGTAGGTGCCCTTGGCGCACTCCTTGCAGAATGGCTGCTTCATGTCGGCCCAGAAGCCGGGGCGGCACTTGGTGGGCAGTAGAGAGCCGGAGGGGCACTGATGGCCGGGAGGGCAAGGCTTGCAGGCGCCCTGGCCCTCCTCGTCCTGGTAGGTGCCACCCTCGCAGGGGATGAAGCCGTCGTTGCCGGTGCCGGGGGCGTAGTTGCCCTTGGGGGCGGCCACGCACACCTCGATCTCCGTGCCGCCGGTCATCTCGGTGTAGGTGCCCACGGGGCAGTCCTTGCAAGTGAGCTGGCCATCCTCATCCTGGTACTGGCCAGGCTCGCAGACGTCGCAGGCGCTGGCTCCCACGTCAGAGCTAGCGTAGCCCTTGGGGCACTTCTTGCAGGGGCCTGAGAAGCCCTGCGCATCCGAGTACTCGCCTGCATGGGAGGCAGAGGAATGAGTTGGACACGGCAGGGGACAGTGCATGGGCCCTGAAACGACAACGGCTGCATTGTGGTAGCACGCCCAGCTGCAGACGCCTCTCACCGGCGGGGCAGGCGGTGCAGTTGATGTGGGTGGTCTCCAGCAGGGTGGTGCCTGGGACGCAGGCCGTGCAGCCGCTGGCTCCAGTCGCCAGCTTGGTCTCGCGGCCCTTGGGGCACAGGGTGCAGGTGTTGGCGGCGTACATGGAGGGGCGGAAGCGGCGGGCGGCGCACTTGGTGCAGCCAAAGGCGCCCGTGCCGTTGACGGTGGCGCCGCTGGTGGGGGCGGTGTCTGTGATCTGGCCGGCGGGGCAGGCCTTGCAGACCTTCATGCCGACCTTGTTGGCGAAGAAGGCCTTGGGGCAGGGGGTGCACAGCGCGGTGTTGGGCAGCCCGTTGTAGTGGCCGAGGCGGCACTCGGTGCAGGTGGAGGCGCCGGGCAGCGTGCTGCCCGTCTCCCACCCCGCGGGGCAGGTGCGGCACTTGTTGTCGGTGGCGCCGGGCGGCTTCCAGGTGCCGACCTTGCACTTGACGCAGAAGGACACGCCGGAGCCGTCGGGGCTGACGGTGATCTCGCCGGGAGGGCAGTCGGTGCAGGTGGGGTTGAAGACGCCGTCTGAATAAGAGCCGGCGGGGCAGTCGTTGCACGCCAGGGCGCCCCTGCTGTCAGCAAAGCTGCCGGGGCCGCTGCGGCAGGGAGAGGGCACGGCAGGAGAGGCGGGGGAGAGAGGTAAGCGGCTGAGCGCAAGCTCGGGCCAGCTTGCATGGAAGGCATGCACAAGGGGCAATGGCATCCGGTCGGCAGCGCGGCAGGCGGCCCAGTATGGCTGCCACGGGTGGCGCCATGCATGCA
>NW_005435048.1:20975-22440 GCF_000147415.1 Chlorella variabilis | reverse complement strand
GCCGCCACCTCACCCCAAGTGGACAACAGAGCCGCTGCACCACCAGCCAGCCGCGCCGCCGCACGCATCCGGTGTGTGCCGACTGTTTCTCCGACGCCCTAGCACCCGCTCGCCGCACCAGCACCTGGCCGCAAGCTCCTGGTGAGTGCCGCAAGCCAGCAGGACCTTCGGTGTCCGGCTGTACACCACCCCTCCAATCTGGTGTACTAGCCTGGTGCCAGGTGGGCTGTTCCTGCCTCTCTTCTGTGGGTTGAGTGGATGCTGTTGTCACAATTGCATTATCATTTGTGAAGGAATCGACTTGCAAGAGATTTCAGAAGGCAGTCGGTCAAAGAGGGATTGGGAGGAGTGAATAATGAGGACAAATGTTGAGTCGTAATGGCGCAGCAGAGAGGGCAGCAGAAGGAAATGGAGCAGGGAACAGGAGCAGGGCCGGGAGGCCCCTACAGGCAAAACTGAGCAAGTTCTTGACTCGGCTATGGAAGCCGCTAAGTGCGGTTGGCTGGCGGCAGAGGCCTGCTGCCAGCTCACGCCGCCAGGAGGGACGCCGCTCACTTGCTGGTGGGCAGGTTCTTGGTGTTGTCCCAGCACAGCTTCTGGCCCGTCTTGCGGGCGGTCCACAGGCCGGTGCTGCACTTGGCGCACTTGTTCTGGCCGGGGGTGGCAGAGTAGGACTGCAGCAGGAGGGGAGCAGTGACAGCAGGCGGGGTGAGCAGGCGGTGTTTGAAGAGGAGCGGAGCAGAGGGCAGGCAGGCAGGCAGGCAGCATGAGCAGGCGCCACAGCAGCAGGCAGGGAGGCGGGCAGGCAGGCTGTCGGCTCAAGTCACTCACGTTGATGGGGCAGGCGGCGCAGTCGTTGGGTGTGATGGAGGAGAACTTGACGCCAAACTTGCCGGCGGGGCAGGGGGTGGGGGTGACCATCTTGGTGGCCTGACAGTAGCTGCCGGCGGGGCAGGGCTTGCAGGCGCGCTGGCCCTCGTTGTCCTGGTAGGTGCCCTTGGCGCACTCCTTGCACCACGGCTGCTTCATGTCGGCGTAGAAGCCGCGCGCGCACTTGGTGGGAGCCACGGAGCCGGCGGGGCACTGGTAGCCTGGGGGGCAAGGCTTGCAAGCGCCCTGGCCCTCCTCGTCCTGGTAGGTGCCGCCCTCGCAGGGGATGAAGCCGTCGTTGCCGGTGCCGGGGGCGTAGTTGCCCTTGGGGGCGGGCAGGCACGACTCCAGCTCGGTGCTGCCGGTCATCTCGGTGTAGGTGCCCACGGGGCAGTCCTTGCACTCCAGCTGGCCGGCCTCGTCCTGGTAGGTGCCGGGGCCGCAGATGTCGCAGGCGCTGTTGCCCTCGTCGGGCACGGCGTAGCCCTTGGGGCACTTCTTGCAGGCGCCGGAGAAGCCCTGCTTGTCGGCGTACTCGCCCGCGGCGCAGGCGGTGCAATTGAGGTCCGAGGTGGTCAGCAGGGTGGAGCCGGGA
>NW_005435048.1:17351-18511 GCF_000147415.1 Chlorella variabilis | reverse complement strand
CAGACCCACGCGCAGCGCGGACCCCCAGGTCTGTGCCGTTGACGATGCCGCCCTGCAGCGGCTCGGTGGGGCACGGCTGCAGGCAGGCAGGCAGGCGTCGGGAGCGGCAGCTGAGTGGTTGGGGCCAGAGGGCTGGAACGGCAGCGGCGCAGGGGCAATGATGCGCTGGATCCCGCGGCGCAGTCCTGAGCAGCGGCCTGCCAGGAAGGGTGCTGTGGATGCAGTCCATGCCGGCAGGCCGGCGGCAGGGCCACCCACCGTGGATTCAAACTCGAGCTGAGAGGCAAAGGCGGCGGGGGTGACAGTGAGGGTGCAGTCATCTGCCACGGTGGTTGTGAACTCCTGGAAGCAGACGGCGTAGGCCTCGTTGAGCACGGAGGCCCCCGTCAGCACCAGGGTGGCGGACTTGCCCTTGAAGGAGGAGTCACACCTGCAGGCGGCGGCGGCGGCGGCGGCGGCGGCGGCGGATGCGGCGCAAGGGGTCAGTGCTGCGCTGGGGTCGGCGGCGCGCCGATCGCCGCATTCAACAGTGGCAGCACCACAAATACCAGGGGGCAGCCCAGGCGTGGGTCATGGAGTGATGCGGCACATGTGCCTGCACAACTGGCTGGCAGGCCAACGGCTTCCGCTGGGTGGTGCGGCACTCACTCGAGGATCAGAGGCTCCTCTGCGGCGATGGGACGGGCCATGAAGAGGCCAAGCGCCAGCAGCTGCAGAGCCACCAGGCTGAGGCGTCCCTTCCTGCTGCCTGAGCAGGCAGCGGCGGTGTGGGAGGCCATGGTGGCAAAGCGGCGGCCGCGGAGGGCGTCTTGTACAGTTGGAGTGAATGAATTAAGCGGGAGAGACGGAGGTCTTGAGTACGAGAGGGGCACATGGAGGCTGAGCTGGCAGGGCGAATGACCGGACCTGAGTTCGAGAGATGAGTACGACGATGATAGCAGAGGCCCCGGGCTCCTACGAGGCTCTCAATTCACACACATAGGTTGATAATGGATTTTGGACATGCCAGGAAGGGCCCCGGCTGCGTAGACCCGAAGTCGTTATCCTGCGTTCCCCCAAACGCCTCCTGGGGACCCCTGTACGACTGGTAGCTGTGCTCACTGAAGAGTCTCCTTGCATCCCCCCACCCGGGGGCGCACTGAGGCACATCTTAGGTGGAG
>NW_005435048.1:5285-11156 GCF_000147415.1 Chlorella variabilis | reverse complement strand
GCTGGCAGCATCCTCCACAGGCGTGGGTTCCTGCGTCATCAGGCGCCGCCGCCGCTGCTGTGGATGGTGGACGTAGGTGCTGATGTGGCCTGCCTCAAGGCTGCCTCAAGGCTGCCTCAAGACTGGCTCTAGCCAGCTGCCATGCGCTCCACATACGTGTAGTAGCGCTGCACGCCCATCAATATCTCCGCGCCGCGGCTGCTCAGCCAGCCCACCAGCGGCACGCGCGAGGTGCCGCGCACCCAGCCCTCCAGCGCAGCCTGCACACATTGGCAAGCACACGGCTTTCCAATGACAGATGTATCAGCGGGTAGGCAGGCAGGTCTACGTGGCGAAGCAAAAGACCCTGCACCCTTTCCGCTGCTGTCGATGTGTGAGCTATACAGCCTGCGTTGCCACCAACAAGAGACCGGCCGCCCATGCACGGCCGCGGGCCACGTGCCTGGGTGTAGCGGCTGAACAGCGGGTCCCTGAGCAGGTACATCAGCAGGCGCAGGCGACGCGCCGCCAGCTCGCGCTCCTCCTCACCAGCCCACCTACGGCAGCAAGCGGCAACACAAATGAATAGCGATGGTATCAGCACACAAGAAGGCAGGCAGCGGCGCTCAGCACCGAGACCAATCCTTTGGGGGTCTGTTGGCCTTTGGAGTCGACACAACCACAGCCCGCCCGCTCATGCTCAACCCAGCACACATTACGCATGGCGCACCTGGTCTGCTGCAGGCACTGCAGCAGCAGCAGGCTCGGCCCAAGGTTGGCCGGCTGTACTGTGCCAAACCAGGTGGAGCTCTGCAGGGAGAGGATGTGGCGTACACGGCACAGGTTGCACCACCAGAGCACGCCTGTTCCTGCGCCTTACATTAGAGAAGCAGGCACCAAGCAGGCACCGCCGCGCTTACCTGCATCGCCTTGGCGGCCGCTGAGCCCAGCTGCATGCTCAGCAAATCCATGCCCAGCGATAGCAGCCAGGGCCGCCACGAGCGGCGGCCCCACCTGCGGGCAGCACGCTGTGCTTCAGCCTATGCCAATGCAATCAGCCAACTTGCACGGCAGGCAACAGCATGCCTTGCAACAGCACAGCAGGAGCGCCAGCACAGCAGTAAAAAAAGAGGCACGAACTACTTGCCGTCGCAGGGCCAATGCGTAGGCAACTGGGCGCAGGATGTGCAGCAGTTCAGCCGCCAGCAGCAGCCGCTGAGGCAGCACTGCATGCTGCCCAGCAAGGGCCGGGGCTGCGGCCTCGGCCTCGGCGCCAGCGCCCCCGCTGTCGACGGTGCTGCTGGCCTGAGTTGCGCCCGCACGCGCGCCTGCCACCTCGTCGTCGACAACAGCCTTCCCCTGCCGCTGCCGCGGCATGCAGCGCCGCTGCCGGAAGGCAGCAAAGGCGCCATACACCTCCTGCGGCCGACCCTGCACAGATTGCAGCATGGGGGGCATCAACACAACACACTGCAACAGGGGAAGGCTGCCATGCGGTCCACTACCGCTCACATGCACTCATGGGCGTGCGTGTGCTGCGGCCAACCATTACCACCAGCCAGCACCGGCAGCAGCCAGAACAGTTAGAACCATCAGCACCTGCACCACGGTCGGGCCGCCAAACTGCACTGCCTGCTGCTCCAGGTTGCCACATCCGCCGTGCAGCAGCAGGCGGCTCCCTGACCGCCGCCATACCACCAGCCGCACGAGCGCCCTGCAGCAGACAGGCAGCAAGGCAGCAACGGTTTGTTGATGGCGCAAGTGCGCATGATCGCGATGAAGCAAGCAGCAGTGGGGAAAAGCAACACTTGTCAGCAGCCGCATTGAGCACTGAATAACACCCACTTGATGCTCTCCAGAATAGCCAGTGATGTGTAGCGGCTTCCGCTGCCGCGCTCCTCGCTGCGGGTCGCAATAAGCTCTACAAGCACCTGCGCAAACGAGCGACAAACCACCGCTTTGGCTGGCATTCTACACCTGTGCTGCCGCACATTGGTGCGCAGATGGTGCTGTGCAGGGCTGCAAGTCTGTGCGGCAGCAGCGCGCAGCAGAGCTGGGCGTGCCTGCACTTGCTCCAGCGTGGACAGCGCCAGAGCCAGGTCGGCTCCCGGCGACAACGGCACGCCCGGCGGCGTGCTGACGATGCTGTCATGGAAGCTGGAGATCAGGCCCAGAGCCGTGTGCACCGCCTCTATCCCTAGTTCACCCTCTTCGAAGCGCTCAGGCAGCACCCAGGTGAGGCTGGACAGCCCTGCGAAAGCAGGCAGGGTAGGGTGGCGCAGCGGCGGCGACAGTGGTGGCGGCGGGAGAAGGAGGTGCAAGGCGGGCGGGCGGGCGGGCGCCTCCCCCGTGCCTGCCAGCGCTCAGAGCTGCACAATACGAGCACCCACACCGCCGCCCAAAGGCGACAGCTGCCATCGCCATCGCTTCCGTGGGGTCCTCAAGCAGCGGCCCAGCTTTCGGCCCACGCACCGCTCTCCAGCAGCGACAACAGCCCCGCGTTGCGCCTCACAAAGCCCTTGTAGCGCTCCATCGCGGAGGCGATGCGAAACAGACAGGCTCCAAGGCGATAGCAGCGACTACAGGATGCACGGTCCGCAAAATGGCACCATGCGATGCCCAGGTGCGCTCCCGCCCTCGGCGGCATGCCTTGGGCGCTGACAGCGGGGCGTGCCGCGCTGCGTGCCGCCATGGCGGCATCGATGCCCGGAATTTTGGAGCACCTGCTGGAGGGAGTGGGCCTAAGGCAGCTCCCAGGCTGAATTGTAACAGGCCCTAACCCTCATATGCTGCAGCACGCCGTGTGGTGCAGCGCCGCTGACACCGTGACCGTCAGTCATCAACCGAGGTAGTGGGCAGCACACCAGGTGTGCCACGTTGCACACGCAGCCAAGCAGTCCTGTGTCCATTTGCAATGTATCCTGGACGCAGCACCAGTCTGACCCACAGAGGCCCTTCCACCGCACACGCTGGCCTACAGCCGCTAGGCCCCGGGTGTGCCCTGTGGCAGGCGGCGGCGGCGGCAGCGGGTGCTGCTGCCGCTCGGCGGGGCCGCTGCGCAGCCGTGCCCAGGCCTGTCAGGCGGCCCAGCCGTAGGCTGCAGCGCTTTCCCGCGGCTCTACCACCGTGTGTGTGCCCGCTGAGGGCAAGCTGCCACCACTCTGGTGCCACGTGAGGGGGAGGCAAACGGAGGGGGAGGGAAGGTGGGGTCACAGGTGGCAGCCCCCATCGCCTCGGGTCTGGGCCTGCCGCGCCCCTGCCCTGCGGGTAAATCTCGCATGGTGCATGTAGCCCCCAGGAATTGCGGGCAGCGGCGCCATGCATGCCCCGTGGAGCAAGCGGCGTACCCAAAGGTCGGGCCCGGTACTGAGTGACCGCCAGGCGGCCTATAAAACTCCCGTCCACCCGGCGTCTGAACTCATTCCATCCACTCCACCACCCCACCACCCTCACCCCACCCCCAGTGGCTCCACAGCCCACCATGCTCCCCTCCTGCTGTCGCGGCATGGGGCGCACCACCCTGGCGGCCCTCCAGCTGCTGGCCATCGGCCTCTTCCTGGCAACCCCAGCCTCCGCACAGAGGTGAGGAGTGGATGGGGATCGATCCGGCAGCGCCGCGCCCTCGCTGCCGGGATGTGCCCCTTGCATCTGCCGCCGCCGGCGCCGCCGCCGCTCAATGGTCACCAGCCTGCGTCAGTCCTGGTCGGGCTCCTCTGGCCACTCTGGACGCCTGCTGTACGGCCGTGCAGCCGCTCCGCTGTCAGAATGCATGGCTGGCTGGTTCGCCTTGGCGCGCCAGTGGTCTGACCCCCTCCCTCCTTGCCGCCCCTCCCACCCTGCCGCAGCTGCGATGCCTCCTTCAAGGGCAAGTCTGGCAACCTGGTGCTGACCGGCTCCACCCGCCTGAACGACCCCTACGCCGTCTGCTACTCCCAGTTCACCGTGGCCGTCGGCGCCGACTGCGCCCTCACCGTCACCCCCGCCGCCTTTGCCGCCGACCTTAAGTACAAGAACACGGTGAGCGGCTGGCTGGGTGGCTGGGTGGCTGGCCGGGAGCTGCAGCATGCTTGCTTCTGACTGGCAGCCCTCCCACCTCCCGCATGCAACACACCGTGACCCTCCCTGGCCCCTGCTCCCCGCCCTGCCGCAGACCTGCCCCACCAGCCCCCTGAAGGGAGGCGTCGTGGTGAACAACGACATCAGCACGGCCCTGGCCCGCGCCCTCAAGAACGCCACCTTTGCCGCCACCTTTGTGCGCTCCTCCACCTTCCAGACCGCCTTCAAGGGCGTCACCGTGGCCACCACCGTGGGCGGCGTGCAGGGAACCCTCACCTATGCCGTGGAGGGTGCCCTCTCCTGGCCCAACCTCGCCTCCACCGACCTCTGCGACGCCTCCAACACCGCCTGCGACAACACCGCCACCTGCGCCGACGGCCGCTACGACGACGGCGCCGTGTGCGCCATCTGCCCCGCCGGCGCCCAGTGCACTGCCGGCGCCAAGGCCACCTGCGACGCCGGCTCCTTTGCCACCCTGCCCGGCTCCACCGCCTGCACCGCCTGCGACGTCGACACCTACAGCTCCACCGCCGGCAGCTCCATCTGCGAGCCCTGCCCCGAGAACTCGTACGCCCACTTCACCGGCTCCACCGGCTGCCTGGCCTGCTACTACGGCATGCCCAAGGTGGTTGCGGGCGAGATTGACGGCGTGGCCGGCTTCAACGGCGACCTGCCCGAGGAGCAGCCCAAGCCCGGCTACCGCATCGTCACCCTGCCCTCCACCAGCACCCTGGAGGCCTGCTCCCTGGCCCACCCCTTCAACACCGGCGACAACAAGTGCGACAGCCTGGACGGCCGCACCCTGGCCATCGAGACTGACGTGACCTGCGAAGTGCGCGTGTTTGTGCTGGGAGACAGCAAGTGCTCCGTTGCCGACGACCTGGCCGTGATCGACGGGTGAGTGGAGAGGCTTGGCCGGGTGGGGCTGTGCCTGCTGCGTCTGCTGCTGCTGGCTGGCCTGCCCCCACGCCTGCAAGCCTGCCACGGTCTGCTCACGTGCCCTTCCCTTTCCACCCCCACCTTGCTGCTGCAGTGCCTACAAGACCATCAACACCATCTCCGCTCGCGCTGCCGACAAGGTGGCCGGCGTTGGCCTTGCCATCAGCTTTGACGGCACCCCCTCCCTGGCTGTCACCGACGGCGCCACCTCCTGCACCGACAGCGGCATCACCCTGCTGCCCTTTGACACCACCGGCTCCGCCACCTGCCCCGCCGGCACCAGCGGCGAGGCCCACCCCCAGAACGGCCCCAGCGTGACCACCTTTGTGAAGAAGCAGTGCGCCCCCTGCGACGCCGGCTACCAGTGCGCCAGCGGCGCCGCCACCGCCTGCGACTCCGGCAAGTTCAACGAGCTGATTGGCGCCGACGCCGCCTCCCAGTGCGTGGCCTGCCCCAACTACTCCTCCAGCCAGAAGGGCGCCGCCAAGTGCCAGGAGTGCGCCCCCGGCACCACCCACAACACCGCCAAGACCGCCTGCGAGCTGTGCCCCCAGGGCACCTTCAACAACGTGTCCGGCACCGTGTGCCAGGCCTGCCCCGCCGGCACCTTCCGCTCCGCCAACGGCGGTGACGGCACCGCCTGCACCAAGTGCCCTCCCGGCAGCTGGTCTGCCGCCAACGCCGCCGAGTGCACCCTGTGCGCTGAGGGCTACGCCACCTCCGAGCAGGGCTCCACCTCCTGCTCCCCATGGTGAGTTGGCCGGGCTGGCTGCCTTGCATTGTTGTTGTGGGCAGCAGCAGCAGCAGCAGGAGTGGCAGGCCTGCATCCATCTCCGGCAGCCCTGCCTGCAGCCAGATCAAATAATGGTCTGAAGCTAGACGTAAAAACGGGAAGTA